>NW_013670441.1:66644-78340 GCF_000517525.1 Limulus polyphemus | reverse complement strand
AGTGAAGCCGTTAATGAAGTTACTACCACTGATGTGACTGTTTCCGATAATAGGACAGTTCCTGATGTAGCAAATGAACCCCACGTGGAGCAGAAGTCAGTACGGAAGAAGATACGTCCCGTAAAATTATGAGACTTTGTTGAATTTTAGTTTTGTGTTTGCAAATTATGTACATTTAATTAAGTTATTGTTAATTATCTATTGGTTTAACTTAAGTTGCTATTGTTCGTGACGAACAATACAAAGGAAGGGGCAGTGTTACGACAGCGGAAGTTACGAGACGCTGGTAACACGTAATGAGTTGTTGCGTCATCGAGGTCACGTGTGGCGCCCTCTAGTTTCTAGAACTATCTTGTTCCTTCATGAATGCTCTAGTATTTACTTGATGGGGTGGTCTGGTATATATAGGAGGGGGACAGCGTGACGCGGTAATGTAATGTAATGTGTGTATAGATAGTGAGTAATTGAACTGCAGTCAGAAGTATTATTGACGTTCGTTGTTATAGCGTTTGTTTAGCGCGATTGTTGAAGTTGAGTGTATCGGTAAAGTTATATTCGGAAAGAATAAACCAGTTTTATCAAGTAAAGACTTGCGTCGTTAAAATTTCGTCGGAACGAAGTTACGGAAAAATCAATTAACAAACGGAGACGTAACAGAGTATTTCGAACGTTCCTGAAGGCTGGAGTGTTTGCTAGACACGCACTCTATTTTGTATACATAAGACCGGTGAGAAGTGACAGCATAGATAATCGAATTCCAGATAGGCAGAGGTAGAGACGGACAATTGAGTTAAGCACGGTAGTGACCGGAAGTAACGTGCGTGAATCGATGTGAATTATAGCGTGGGTTGAAGTTAAAGTGACTGTGGAAATTAAGTGTATTGCAAAGTTTTATTGAGAAAGAATAAACTAGTTTTATCTAAGAAAGGACTTGAATCGCTAAAGTTTCATCGGAAAGAAATTATACGGAAAATTAACAAACGAACAGAGACGTAACAATATGTTATCACACTTTATCTTAACTACACTGTCTCGTATGACCCTGTTTCAGTCCTGGTAATGGTCTATCATCAAAATAAACCTGGTATAACTGTATTTCTATTTTTTTTATCTGTAAACTGTGCAACGAAAGCCCATCCTTTATCCATATGAAGTAAAAATTGTGAAGTTATTGAGAGAGGAAAGTCCAGAGTTTCAAATAAACTTTTTTAATTCTGGTAAATCTCTTGATATAACTCTACATTACAATATTCAGCTGATCATGACATAAGTATGAAATTTAATAAATGTTTCATATCTAAAAAAGAATTTGTGACACAAATAATAATTTAAATTTATGTATAATTACAATGTGTCTTTATCGACAAATTTATTAATAAAACCGCGATTATTTTAGTACCTTAAATCGTGAATTTTGATGTTTACAGTTAAAACTTTAAACATTTCCCATATTCTGTTAGGCTGATGTAACCACAATGGCGGATACCACGACACATGTATTGGAACATCTCGCTGAATGTGGACCAATAGACTCTCTAACTCTTGCAGTAAAATTGGGAACAGATCATCAGCGAATTGTAGGAGCAGTTAAGAGTCTACAATCACTAGGAAATGTAAGTTTTTTTTTGTTCAGTTTCACCCAAAAAATAGTAATTTGTATGGTACCGAAAGTGCCACGAGTATCAAATCCCCTACATGAGTACACCGTATAATCACATAAAGTTGCTGTAGGTAGCCCAAAACTGAAATTATCACTGATGCAACGTAGCATTGATATTCATCTGTTCAGTCAAACTCTTGTCTCGGGTTTTTCTTTTGTTTTTTTATTATGAACCAACCTTTCAGGTCCCAGTCAAAATGTGTAACGCTAATATTGAATCATGTGAATACTAACTAGTACTAGTAGCACTATCATGCTGTAACTTGTAAGTTGTAACTGAAAAATATTGTATTTCAAACCATGGCTCATGAGTCATATGAAGATTGTGTAGTGTTCAAACTTCAGAATTCTTACAGCTCCCGACCCAAGTCTAAAATTGACCTTCTGATAAAAGAAACCTTGCTGATTAAAAAAAATATTTCCTCTCTAGAGGGATGTTGCAAAGATGTATTTCTCAATGTCAAAATCTGTCATATGTAGACTTTAATGGATTATATTTTAATATTTTGAGTAACAGCTACTTCTTTTGGCTCAAGCCTTGAAAACTGAATCTTAGTAGCTAGTGACACTCTTGTCTCTCTCTCAACAACATGCAATTTAAAATTGTCCTAATTTGATTTTGTTACTTATGTTCTTACATTTGAATGTAATTTTTAGTCTGCTTATAAAAGGCTAAATTAACTGCTTTACAGAAGAGTACTTAGCATTGATAGAAGTACTTATATTTATTGCTTATTTAAAAGTTTTCCTTTGTGTTTAAAAAATAAATCACAAGTAGGGGCAGTATGTATCTATTAGGGACCATGTGCAAAACTTATTTCTGGGGCCCCTACCACTATTGCTAGTAGGGATGGGGTTTTTTCTCCTACATGTATTTAAAATACTTCTAAGTTGTAGAACTACAGAAGCTAGCCAATTATAAAAAGTAATTTCTCTAATTCTAAAGACTAATAAAAACTGAAATAGTTTCAATTTTATTTAAAATGATTTTCTCTTTACAGAGCTAATACTGAAACACAGCTTTGAAATACGTGTTTACAATAATAGTACACAACTTGGAAAACATTTTTACACAACTTTGAGACTTGATTCAAAATTATTTTGTTTTTGTCATGTCAACTCTGTGTGCAAGGTCATAGGACAAGTCACCTTGGATGTTTTATCAGGAAAGACAAAGGCTTGAAAATTATGACTTTAGTTGCAACTGGAGAGCTAGGGTCAAGTATAGGTTGGTAATAAGTGCACCAGATTATGGGTTAACAAAATTACTAATGGGGTCATGGGGTGTTCTCTGTCCAATGGAATGTGTTGTCAAGGTTAGTACTATAAAAAATAATCTCTACTTAGTTTAATCATATTAAAAGAGTTATGAGTTCCTTTTTTTTCATATTTCTATTAATCTCAAACCACCTTGCAAGTTCCATCATAAGGTAGAAACTTGGCTGCTGCTTTGACTCCAGTGTAGTTGCATGTTCCAAAAACCACCACTGATCGTAAGGTTGAAGTTAGTTAATGTTTATGCTCATCAGAGTATAGAATCTAGATATAGAAGACAAAAAGCAAAATAAAGTCCTCTAACTTTGTAACTTATTTTTTCCCTTACTAAAGTATATTAACAGCTTTTCAGTCTTAACAGTAGCTTTCCATGTCACATTATAAAGGTTAAATAATATCAAGATCATTAAAAACATAAAATTTAGAATTTAAACTAATGCATCCTTCTACTTAATTTTAGTAATGTGTATTTAATAAAGGTGAATGTACATAGGCTTATAGAGTACTTTTTGGTGTGTTTGATGTTTCAATATCTTTATAATAGACATACATGATATTTATGCAGGTTATTACTGCTGAACAACGTAGCAGTAAACAGTGGGAATTAACAAAAGAAGGTGAAGAAGTGGTTGAAAAAGGAAGTCATGAAGCATTGGTATATTATAATGTTCCAGAAGAAGGGATTTCACAGAAAGAGCTAATGGTGAGGTGGTTTTTCATTCATTTTATGATGGTTGTTATTATGTTTATACACATTGTGAGGCAGTATTCATTCATTTTGTGATGGTTATGTTTATACACATTGTGAGGTGGTATTCATTCATTTTGTGATGGTTGTTATCATGTTTATACACTTTGTGAGGTGGTATTCATTCATTTTATGATGGTTGTTATCATGTTTATACACTTTGTGAGGTGGTATTCATTCATTTTATGATGGTTGTTATCATGTTTATACACTTTGTGAGGTGGTATTCATTCATTTTATGATGGTTGTTATCATGTTTATACACTTTGTGAGGCACTATTCATTCATTTTGTGATGGTTATGTTTATACACATTGTGAGGTGGTATTCATTCATTTTGTGATGGTTGTTATCATGTTTATACACTTTGTGAGGTGGTATTCATTCATTTTATGATGGTTGTTATCATGTTTATACACTTTGTGAGGTGGTATTCATTCATTTTATGGTGGTTGTTATCATGTTTATACACATTGTGAGGTGGTATTCATTCATTTTATGATGGTTGTTATCATGTTTATACACATTGTGAGGTGGTATTCATTCATTTTATGATGGTTGTTATCATGTTTATACACATTGTGAGGTGGTATTCATTCATTTTATGATGGTTGTTATCATGTTTATACACATTGTGAGGTGGTATGATCGACACTGGGTGTTACTGAGGTTTTGATATAAATCAATTGTGATTTTATTTAAATAAGATGATCAGATATTTTGTCGATAATCATCCTATGTTGAATTGTAATCTGGTAGCAAGTAAAAGAAAAACTGACAATTCAAGAGTCAAATGCTCAAGAATGTAGATCTTGGGTTTGGATGTTGCTTGAAATTTGGTTAGAGCTTATGAAAGTGCTGTGAGGCTACAGAGTGAGGAAATATTTCAATATTTTATTTAGTCTGATCTAGCAAAAGTTTAAGGAAAAACATTAGTTCATTGTATTTTAAATAAAGAAGATCAAAGAAACATTTCATGTTTAGATTTCTTTCAGAAACTTTTAATCAAACTTTATTTTTTTTTTCATATTAGCTTTAAACATAAAATAAGCTTATCAAATGAGAATACACTTTGCCAAATAATAAGGTAAGGGTGTTTAGGTAGAATCTCCCATTAAAAATGTTTACAATTGTGGACTGTAACAATAACAAAAGTTCATTCCTGGCATTAGCTAAAAATATAGTGAAAGACAAACAAATAGATAGTGTAGTTTATTATAAGTGATTTCGTTTCAATAACTTGTATGAAATCAAAGCAAAAGAAACTACATCTACAATAAAATATTTTGTATGTTTTTATTAATAATTTATGTTTTTAAATATAAAAATACTACTGCTTCATAATAGGCATATTTGAAATCTTTGACAAGATAAAATGTCTTCCCGTTATAAGTCTTAAAAGTATAGTTACACTATTAAACCTCCCATTGCACAAATTTTGAAAATACTATGGAATAAATTATCTTTGAATTTCTTTTTTAAAATAGGTCTGCTATTATGCACAAAAATGTTTTTGTGAAATATATTTAGGTACATTACCTAGATGAATTAACAAAAATAATTGTCATGGTTTATTTAGACTTATTTGGATGTAAGAGCATTCAGATACAGAATTGAAGCATTTATTAAATGTACATTACTGTGTGCAATAAAGGTTTAATACTGTATTTGAAAATCCTTTATTCACATGTTACAATGTTAATCTTGAAAAAACAGTGTTTTGGTATTTGGGTGCAGCTTTTAAGATGTTCTATACATGCACAACAGTTTTCAAACACTGTGTCAAGGCTTAATATTTGTGAGCTTGGAATGAATCTATCATAGCCATAAAAGGTTTTTCCAGTTAAAACAAGTATTTTGTGTTATATTTATCCTGTCTATGCAATTAGCAATTTTTTAAAATAAAATACTTACTATTTTTGACTGTATTATATGATTATTTTCCAATAATTATTATTCCTTGTACAACCCAAGTAATCCCAGATATAATTTCTCAAAGAAAATTATAAAAATTTTGTAATCGTTACAGCATTTTAGTTTTTCTTGTTCTTTTTAATCTTAAGCAAAGACGAGTAAGTTGTAAAATGTTAGTAACACTACAGTTGCTATATCCAGTGCCAATGGAGCTGTTAATCACACTACAGTTATTATAACCAGTGCCAATGGATCTGTTAGTCACACTACAGTTGCTATATCCAGTGCCAATGGATCTGTTAGTCACACTACAGTTGCTATATCCAGTGTCAGTGGAGCTGTTAGTCAATTTACAGTTGCTACAATCAGTGCCAGTGGAGCTGTTAGTCACACTACAGTTGCTATATCCAGTGCCAATGAGGCCCTGACCAAGATTTTGTACCCATCCTATTACATGTTATGTTTTAGGACATATTGGCCTGATGCAAATTCAAGCAAAATGAAAGTCTTGAATTGATAAAATATTTTTTCTTTGACAATCTTTGTATAACTTGTATTGTTTTATGATAAAAATTAAAAATTGGCATAAACTCTAATTATAATGAACCCATAATAGCAGGGTTAATTAATTTTAACCATGATTCCGTAAGATGCATACCCCCCCTCTCCAAAAAAACAAAACCAAAAAAAACTTGCAACATCTAGAACCACGCTTTGATGGCATAAATTATTCTTCTTATCTCCTTTTCTACTGTTAGTCTTACTCTAACATATTGTTACGTCTCCGTTCGTTAATTAATTTTCCGTAAATTCGTTCCAACGGAACTTTAGCGACACAAATCCTTTCTTGAATAAAACTGGTTTATTCTTTCCGAATACATCTTTACCGATACACTTAATTTCAACAGTCGCTCTATAACAACGCTATAATTCACATCTTACGTGGCCAACAATATTCTGTCCGCATACATTCAATTACTCATTCCCCCGTCGCTTCATGGTCGGTCTTATATATACAAGACTACACTATATCTAGAAGGATCACAAGATTTCTAGAAAGAGGTGGCGTGATACTAGTCACATGACCTTGCTAACGCAACAATATTTAATGTTAGGCCTATCACTTCTACGGTAGTTAACTTCATGCTGAACTTTTCCTTGCCCATAATCTTACTCTCTTTTGCTATTGTCTGTCTGCTATTTCTTCTTGTCTCACACTATTTATATATTTATTACTTAATCATCTGTCCACCTTCTAGAAATCTCTATGTTCTCAACATCAGTGTATTGCATGCAACATTCGATAGTCTCAACATCAATGAGTTATAAACACAACTTCCTACAATGGTCAGCTTTTAACTCTTATTATTACCACAACTAAACAACAATAAATCATTCACTCAAAAAATAAATTAATCAATAATATCTAAAGTAAACAGTCTTTTATATCATGACAAAAAGCATTCATAAAGGAAAAAATAACATGTTAAGAAGTGTGTGATAGTAATATTTCACTTTATTTACAGCAAACCATTCCAAATGCCAAAGTTGGATTCAGTAAAGCTATGTCTGCTGGCTGGCTTATGGTAGATAAGACGGCAGAAGGAGGCCCAAAGATTAGAAGAAAGGTTTGCATATTTTTTATAGTTTTTATTTTTTACTTGGTGTTTAAGTGATTCAGACAGCTTATTTTCATCTTGTGTTTTCTAAGAAACACAGATAATATTTTGTTGTCAAAATATACCTGGATCTCAAAAGAGAGAGATTATTGATTACAGGTAGCTAAAGGAACATTAATTAGTGTATGAACTTTAGCTGGCATGCAATAAAAAAAGTTATATCTGACTCAGATTCATAATAGGTAGGTATGTGTTATTTTTAAATACTAATTTTCTTGAATGTTGCATAATTGGATATGTTTATTTTTTCATTTCTGAGAAACATGGGGGAGGTAAAAATTTCCTCTCAAATTAAAAAATCTGTGAACAAAACTTCTGCTGTTTTACATTCTATTGGGTTTAGACTTGTTAACATTCCTGTTATATTATCTTTGTTAGCATATGACTTCTAACCTTGATTTTATATGAAAGTCTGTATTTTTAGTTCATTAAAATAACGGAACAAACAAGCCTGACACGTAAATGCCCAAACGAGGCCTATAATAATTTATTACCTGTTGCCTGTGTGATAAAAATATGCATGTTGTAAAGCACTTATATATTATGTTCTCTGATTCCTGTTCTCCCATGTATAAAAGCATTAACATATTGCAAAGAACTGACTAAAAAGTTAGGTGAAATCACTTATTTTCCACTTAAAATATGGGGGGGGGGCATATGAATCCCACAGTAATTAGTAGGATTAATTACAATTTTGGTGGTATTTTGTTTTACTCACATTATTTTGTGGATCCTGTAATGAAAAATAATTCATGCACAAAAAAGTTTTAAAGACCAGTGGGGTATGTAGCCCATCCGTAATTCAACTGCCCAGCGGTATTCATACATTACAATTTGTATTTATATTATATGATGATATCAGCTGGACACTAGTAAATTTACATGTTTTTGAAGAACTTTGCACTATTCTGTTATTTATTGATTTTGTGTTTGTGGCACATATTTTATTGGTTACAGAGTTATCATTTTTAGCACCTAATATTAAAGTTATATTATTATTAACCTTTCACCTAGATAATACATTATTTTGACACACTTTTAGTTTAAAGCTCGTACTGAGATGACTAAAAATGTTATGAAAAAAAAACTGGTGTCTAACGTATTGTTACATTCCTGTCAATAATTTTTCAGGATACACAACTAATTAAGCTTTCAGATTTTAAAACCTGGTGAAATTTTTAAAAGATAGGTAATTAACAAGCAGTTTATGAAGTGCAAAATAGAAATTTTGTACCTGTTTGAGTTTACTGGTTTCACTGTTGAAAAAAGATGCATGTTAATAATTGCAAATAACAACACCTGAACTAGAAATGTATGAAAAGAATTTATGTTAATAATTGCAAATAACAATGCCTGGACTAGAAATGTATGAAAACATTCATGTTAATAATTGCAAATAACAACGCCTGAACTAGAAATGTATGAACATTTTTATGTTAATAATTGCAAATAACAATGCCTGGACTAGAAATGTATGAAAAAGATTTATGTTGATAATTTCAGATAACGACACCTGAACTAGAAATGTATAAAAAGTATGTATGTTAATAATTGTAGATAACGATACCTGAACTAGAAATGTATGAAAGCGATGTATGTTAATAATTGCAGGTAGCGACACCTGAACTAGAAATGTATTGGAAAGATGTATGTTAATAATTGCAGATAATGACACTTGAACTAGAAATGTGTGAAAAAGATGTATGTTAATAATTGCAGATAATGACACTTGAACTAGAAATGTATGAAAAAGATGTATGTTAATAATTGCAGATAATGACACTTGAACTAGAAATGTATGAAAATAGAAGTTGAGAAGTATATTTTAAAAATATTACCGAAAAATCTAGTTTTAGAGTTTTTGAAAAGTTTGAATTTGTTTAGTGGTCATTTATTTATTATCTCTGAGAATCATAATCATATTAGCACAAATTAAATAAAAGTACTTAAAACAAAAATTCATTGAATGTTTATATACACTATGCAGGGTTTTTATGACATTTGCAATGCAACTTGAATTGTAGTGATATATATATTTCAAATTTGAGTATCTCAAAATTCAGAATTTTTTTAATTTATGAAAACTATTTTGAAAAATTTGCTGAAGTTTTATGTTGAGTGTTTACAATTTTATAGGTTACTTACCACATTTTATTTTTGCTTTATATAACTATTATAACTACTTGAACTTCATTTTTAGGTTGATAAAATTCATGATGATGTGCAAGAATGCCTATTAAAGTTTAAGAACATGAATATTGATGACATCATTGAATCACAAAAGCAAGATTTCAAGAAGAGAAAGCTTCTACAAGAAGTGTAAGTCTTTGTTTGTTAATTGATACCTGTGTTATAATTGCTACTCCCTTTATGTCACATTTAGATCTTAGAACTTGTGGAAATGTAATTGAAAACATTTTTTTAAACCAAACTGTTTTAATGTTCAGATTTTATAACAGTTAATTTCTTTATTACATGTAGTGTTTTAATTTTTAAATATATTTAAGTCTTTGTGAATGCCTTCTTTGTTATTTTTGTGTCTTTGGTGGCTTATAACAAGCAAGTTATTGAATATATCAGTGTATTTATATAGTCACAAATTTATTTTTTTAGATTAAAATCATTAAGGTTTGTGTGAAACAGTAAATGTATGTTTCATTTTGGAATAATAATAATATTCAGCTAAACTTTTATGTTATATACATTTAATAATTTTCTTTTTTGTGTGTTTTAGTACAGTGAAAAGCTATTGGCTGGAAAAAGGACCACAATTTAGTTTGACTGTGGAAAAACAAGAAACGGACTTAACACCCGAAATGATTGCTACGTAAGTTGAAGCTAATTTTTAAGTTTCTGTTGTACAAGCCTCGTTTGTTTTGGACAGTGGCAAAAGAATAGCTGGTGCAGCTGCACATGAACCACTCATTGAGGGGGGGGGGGTCTAGCTGGCTCGAAAGTTTGAATTATTATATATTCAAATGTATTAATTTTCAGAGCCATCCAACTCACTTAGAGTTATTTATTCATGCATTCATTCATTTTACATTCTAAGGGACCTACTTTTTTCTTTTGTGTTTACTTGGATCACATTGTTACACACTCTGGTGTAAAGTCTAGCCATTCTAACTATTCTAAAAGTGTTGGGAATTGATGCTGAATTAAAATAAATCATCGGTTCAAAGTCAACTTTACACCATAAATAAGAGTGAGTGTGGAAGTGGAATTCTTGACTGCAGTTTTGTGCTAAAGTACTATTTGCTTTATTTTATAATATGCAAAAATGGAAAAAGAAGGGAGAATTGCTGTTGGCTACAAAAAATATTTTTAAAACATGACTGAGGCCAAAAATGCAGCTGATAACAGAGACGATACCGAGCAAAAGAGTGGGCCTAGTTCCATTGGCATTACCCCAGTAGGGATGGACAGCTTTGAAATGAACTTAGCTAAAACTGAAGAAGAACAAAGCAACATATTAGAAGGAAAAGAACTTGACATTGACAAAACAACTGATGAACCTGCTGTTCTCCAAATTGATGACAAACATCTCACAGACAGAGGTAATTTTCCTTTAATCATTACAGACAGCCAAGTAAAAGACATACAATATTGCAAGGTCCATGTAAACCTAATGGACCATTTTCAGGAGACATAAATCAAGAAAACTGTTGTTTCTCCACAAAGTATTATCACATTACAACAAAACTGCTGCATAGTTGGCATTGTTACTCTTTAAAATTAGATTGTAAATATTGTGCACCCTGCCAGTTGTTTGCTGATCATATTGCACCTTCACATAAAACGTGGCATGGGTCAAAGGACTTAAAGATTAGCATTATTTAACTCTCTCAGGATGGACTCAGTCCCAAGAACTGTTCTTATAACCATTTTGTGCTTGTTGTAGTTTTAATGCTATAACTCTTATGTTACTAAGCGTACCTTCACAAAATTTTGCAGATTATCAGTAAACATTACAAGGCTTTCGTACGGAAAATATCGTACTTCTTTATTAACTTTTAAGATTTTTTTAAAGTAATGTTTTTCTCATGCCTTTTTTCTTTTTGAATGTTAACTATCCAACATGCAAGGTAATTTTCATTTTAAGATTAAAAATACTTTATGCATCAGAAAATGTTCAAATTTCACATGCAAAATCCCTCTAACCTCCAGATAATTATCAAATGTTTTTAAGAAAAAACTTTATATTTTATCTGTTATTTTTGCTACAGAATCTGTGTTTGGGTTTGGTCAATTTGACCAACCTCATAACCACCATAAAAATTAGGAAATATGAATTATACTTTTTTCATTCCAGAATGACTACAGATTATAACATGAAAACACGAATGCTTAGTATAAATAGCTTAAATCTCAAAAAATTATACATTATATATATATATATATATTTATTTATTTTATTATAT
>NW_013670441.1:66134-66634 GCF_000517525.1 Limulus polyphemus | reverse complement strand
GAATTATACTTTTTCGTTCCAGAATGACTACAGATTATAACATGAAAACACGAATGCTTAGTATAAATAGCTTAAATCTACAAAAAATTATACATTATATATATATATATTTATTTATTTTATTATATTGACCTTTCACCCATGCCTGGCTAACATTACAGAAGTTGCAATGACGAGGTGCATGTGCACTCATGTTACCATATCTAAGAATATAAAACTGGCCTTTACAAAGGGACCTGTCTTGGCTGTGTTCTAGTGGACCAGTATTTTGTATAATAGTGACATTTTGGTTATAATACATTATATGCATATACATTATTACTACTATTTACAAATAAGTTTTTAAGTTTCAGTTATTTTCTTAAAACATAAAACAGTAAATAAAGAAGTATAGTAAACAATTATCTCTTCTAATTACAAACTTTGTACTCCTTTGCTGCTTGCCACAGGCTGCTAAGCCTCATTCGAATTTTGCAATTGGAGGATGTGAAACAAAATAA
>NW_013670441.1:56197-66100 GCF_000517525.1 Limulus polyphemus | reverse complement strand
TATATATATATCTATGAAAATAGAAAAGATAGAAAGTTCTTATTTTATATTCCAGCTTGTCAATTTTTGTAATTGGAGTAACTAATTCGTAAGAAACTACAGATTTTGTACTTGGACATCACAAACATCTAATTTGAACCAGTGCTACATTCAACATACCACGCGACACATAAAAATCAATATTTAGGTGTTTTTAATAATTATTTTAAATTAAGAAATTAACTAATGTATAATACTAAAATTTGAATTATAATCTACAGTTGGATACCAAACATATTGATATACAAAATTGGGAAAAGTTTGTTTGTAAGAAGAGGTATCTCTTGGAAATACATTTTTCAGTGTTAAAAAATATTAACTTTCAACTTGTGCATCAGGTCACCAAGACAAAGGTTTTTCATTTTTATTCTTTCTGTTATCTGATTAACATCATATTAAATTTGGAGCAATTTGGTATATGACTTGTTTTTATACCTATGAATAAAAAACTGATTTTTTAAAATTTTTTTTTACTCTTTCACGTCCCTCTACTAAGTTGGAAATTCATTTTTCAAAGTTTTCTTATGAAGCATTCTTGTGTCACTCCAACATTTTTAAAATACAAATTACCTTGGAAACATTTTTTAAGCGACTTTGTTTTACCATAGATTTTAGATTGAGTAGCCTTAGTAGAGCAATCTACTGAAATGTGATTAGCAGTGAAAATTCATTAAACTGAATTACAATATTTTCACAATTCTATTTTGATTTTTCCATGTAATAGATATCTTTGTTGTTATTGATAAAAACTATGATTTTATGGATTCATTAGCTCGTCAGTTTTCTCAAAGCATGCTCACCATTGGTGACAAAATAACTCATTTTCGTTAATGGTGTATTTAGTTTTACATGTATTCTTTGGTGTTTTCTATTCTATTAAAAATACTCAAAGCTGGCAGTGAAAAGATTAGCAACATTTTACAGAAAAGATGTACTTCAATAAAACAGATGATTGTTAAATATGTTTCTTATCAAAAACAGTTTTATAAAATCAATACTTACTGAATTTCTATCATACCCCTTGACCACTTCTGTTACTGCATCTTTGACTACTCTCTTTAAACACTGAACAGAATTTATTTTTCTTTTTTGTTTAACAGAGGCTCATGGAAGGAAAAGAAATTTAAGCCATATAATTTTGATGCCTTGGGAGTTCCTCTTGAATGTGGCCATCTTCATCCTCTAATGAAGGTTAAAACAGAAGTGAGGCAAATTTTTTTAGAAATGGGGTGAGTAAAGCTTACTTTGTAGTATTCATAACTAAGAAATTGGAGATAAATGTATATGAGCTCAGACTTTTTTTTTTGTTTTTCTGTACTCTCATCTTGTCAATTATAGAAGTTTCAGTCTTCATCTGTAAAGTACATTGTATTATTAGGATATCATAAAAATTAAATGTTGACTACAAATCCACTGTTTTGTTTTGTAAATATTTTTCTGTGTTTTAATCATATGTTACATAACTGTTTTGTTTTGTAATTAGTTTATCAAACTACTTTAACAACTTTTCTAGTTTCACAGAAATGGCAACCAACAACTATGTTGAAAGCTCTTTTTGGAATTTTGACACACTTTTTGTGCCTCAAAAGCATCCAGCTAGAGACATGCAAGACACCTTCTATTTGTCAGGTAGAATTATTGTTATTATACAACTTAATTTCTTCATGTTGTTCTGTTGACAAAGAAGTAACTTGTTAATTTAATATTTGCTATTTAAATTGCTGTGCTTTATTCATTTGAGAAGGAAAGTGATTTCTTAAAAAACTTCTAAATAATGTTTGTCCTTTGGATAAGTACCAATTTTGTATTTAAAAAATAACAATTCAAGAAAGTGTAAAGCTAATGGATAACTGCAAGTTGTGTAACATGTAGAAATGAACAACTGTTATTTTGACCTTTTGTTTTCTTGTCACAACCGATTAAACCATTTGTACTGTACCGGATTCCATTTCTACAGAAGTTTGCTGTAACTATAGTAACACCCATTTATGAAAGGTCCTTCATATTTTACATTTATTTCCTGAGAATTTCCATTGTTTATCAGAACAATTCAGGGCAAGTATTACAAAGTGTCAAATTAATTCTTTTGTATTGTTATTTGTACTCACAGTTCAATTCCTATAAGTAATTTAATTAAACATCAAGATGTACTTTCTTAAAGATAGCTGGGTTTTTAAACACTTCATATTATGTTCCTTATAAAAAATGTTTTTGTGGCTTATCTTTTTCAATAATTCTGTATTCTGTCTATCAGGGAGGTAAATATAAAGAAACTATAAATAATTATTTCACAATATACTGTACTAAACCTTGGTAAGCAAGAGTTTGTGAAATAGTTGCTAATACTAACAATGTATGGGTAATAACAGTAAAAAACAACAGGTTGACATGATGTTTGGGTAATAACAGTAAAAACAACAGGTTGACATTTCAATTAAAATCTTAATTTTTTTTTCCTGGGACAAAACCAGGTTTTTTCAATTTTTAAATTATCTGTTCTTAGTATGGAAGTGAATTATGTAGACATGCAAGGTTTGTGTTCTGAAGGGTGTGTTAGTTTTTTTTAAGTATTTGTGATTTGGGGGATTTTTATTGATTTGATTGTCAATTAATTCAGTGGAATGTTTGTTTTTAAACGTTTATCAAAGACTATTTTAAAATATGTTTTAGCTTTACTGAACTTGGAGGCAGTAAATTTAAGTGAGTTTAAAGAGAAAGCTTAAGTATATGAATGATAAGGGCTGGCTTTAAGATTTATTTTATTATAATTTATTTATTTATACTTTTAGTTTAGTTTATAGGATGGAAAAGCCAAGATGGATCAATGGGTCCCTTGTTGTCTTAAAATGTTGTTATATATTTTTTTTTTTAAATGTTAATTTCTGTGGTATTGTGCAAAGATCTGTCAAGCTGGGTTTGAAATTTAATATGTAAATATAAAGTGTTGAATTGTTGTGTTGGAAATTCTTTGTATTTGATATCTATCTGTTGTCATTTTATCAGAAAGCTTGTGCATTTATTTAAACTTCATATTTTTATTCAATTTTAATGCAAATCATCTTGCTGAGCAACGGTAGATTATAAGTGATAGTCAATTGCAATCTTCAGATAGGAGTACCATAAAGGTAGATGGTACTGCTGGTTGTTTTCCCTCCATCTGGTTAGCAGCTCAAAATTAGAAATGGATGTGCCTAAACCTTGTACTCTCTGACCTGGACTTGCAGCTGTTGTGTCTTATAAAGTGATGATCAGGTTAAAAATACTTTGTGCAAGTAAAGAAATTTCATTTATGAAATATAATGGCTTCATGTAAAATATTCTTTGGAATAGCAAGATAGTTAATGCTTGCCAAATAAAAGATTTATGATTGTTCACAGATCCAGTACATGCTAATGAGTTCCCTCTAGAATACCTGGAACGGGTGGAAACAGTCCATTCTGTGGGAGGATATGGCTCACAAGGGTTGGTTATTTACAGTTTCAATTATAAAGCAGTCAGAGAAATTAATTGATGAGGGAAAAAAAGCAAAACACATTCTTCTGATAAGGTACATTACTTCCACTCACCTACATAGCTATTTTCATTCAGTGCTGCCATCTGTTTGCAAAATTATTTTCACATGCCACAAGCCTTTTACTCCCACACACTCCTCAATTCACATGGTTTAACTGATTCTTGCATGCAAATTATCATGCGACAAATCTTCACCGATAGTAGTGCCATACATGAACATGACTCGTGACTGTTGTGTTATTCTACCTATCACTTCTCATTTGGAAGTGCTCGTGTTTGGATGTTTAGTATGTACTCTCTTCAAGTATTTTTTTTTTTCTCGTATCATCATATCAATTTCTCTCAGCAAGTTTACTATTTATTATACACTACTGATATTTATAACTTATTCGGAAGTGGAATTATTTTAGATTTCTACACGTTTCCTATTTTTTTAAGTCACCACAGTTGTGTTTGGTTATTCATTTTGAATTATGAATTCCGAATTCTAAGTTATCACTTCAGGGGTTATATCTTCTATCAGCACAATTACACAGGCTTCAGATGATGGTCCTCGATAGGAATTACACTGGTTTTACTTCGTTGGCATATTGATTGAGTTTGGGGGCCCACACATTTTGAAATACAGTCCACCTACTCTGGAAAGACAAGATGTTATACTGTTATGATTTTTGAATATTTTTACTGTTAATATTATTATCTGTAGTTATTTGGGTTCAATAACATAAGTTTAGTTGGATTGGTCAATACTAATAGTCAAGTTCAGGTTGAAATTAGAGCTTATTTGTACCCTTTTCCTATAACATTAGATTAGGCTTAACATTGGTTTTTGTTATTTTAGGATTATCCGTAATTCATCTTTCTGGTATATCGTAAGTTAGGTTAATTATATTGTCTTCAGAATATCACATCTCATACATGTGTTCTTGTCAAAACACACTTAATTTTATAATATAATGTCTTTCATTTTCGTTATTATTTATTTTTTATACTTCTTCATCTTACCTTTGCTTGTGTGGCCCTAGAAGCCGGGGTGCGCACATATTTCTTCTGCTGATATTGTACATACTAATTGTTTGATTAGGATTTTTTTACATTAGAGCTTAGTGGTGTATTTTATCTTGCACTGTTCGATTAGGCTTAACAATTGTCCATTATTTTTGGTTTTCCTGTAGTTCATCTTACGAGTAAGTTGATAATTAGATTAAGCATTTTGTTTTCTTCAACACATAGCATCTAATACATATGTGTATTTCAATACACACTTACTTAAGTTTCCCTTACATCGATTATTTAATTTTTGTAATTCTTTATAATTTATACTTCTTACAATTATTTTAGTTTGTGAAGACCCCTGGGGGCTTGCATACCCTCTCCTGATATTACTTCCTCCTACAACTGCTAAACCCATTTAAGATTACCTAGATTTTGTCAGTTTTTCTACACCTTATTATGGCTTGCTTTCCCAGGCCTCTACTGCGAAATCTGCTAGGCATACCTCAGCCTTTTTTACATATGTTTCACAATAAGTTTTCCCCTCTTTCTCCAGACATTACTTTTCATGGTGAGAATTTTGTCTCTTTTGGAAGAGGATACTTGCATGCTTTGCCTACACAGGTTTTGGTTCATTTTGCCTTAGCTTACCATCAGGCAGATTTAATGATGCTCCTACAGGAATTGTATGCCTTCCACCTCCTTTCTTAGGCATTCCACCTATGTCTAAGGGGCCCCCTAGTGGCACAGCAGTATGTCTATGGACTTACAGCTCTAGTAACTAGGTTTCGATACCTGTGATAGGCAGAGCACAGATAGACCATTGTGTAGCTTTGTGCTTAACTACAAACAAACTATATCTAGGGGATTTTCATGATATACCTCCACACATGGCTTCTTTGCTTTTGGGTTCTACTGGTGGGACACTGTCTTGTACTGTTTGTTTCCCATCCACTTCTAATAGGGACTTACTGTTGGCTCTTTTTCTCCACTAGTCCATTTTTTGGAATTACTCCTGTGTGCATTTAGCACACATGGGGTTTCTGAGATGCTATATTTTATTTGTTTCATTCTGTGACATTGCCACCTTTATTCACATTCCATATCTGTCACCTTCCTGTGATACCTACAGGTTTCTCCATTCTTTGTGTCTGCCCAATGCTGATCACTTCCACCTCAATCACTTCTTGGTTTTTCCCTGTTTTAATATATAGTCTTCCATCACAATTGGGTTGGACATTTCTGCAGGGCTGAGAATGGTACACGTTCTTATTTTCATTTCTCGGGATGCTATCTTAGGTTTTTTTCCACATGTAATTTAGTACCGGCTTTGTGCATTGCCCTTCGGACTTGTTTGGTTCTGTAAGTCTTTGTTCAGGTGATCTGCGATATAGCCGACTTCTGCATTTTGGGTTTTTTTACTAACAACGCTACTTGGACGTTTGGCTTTGGGTAGCTTCTTTAGAATGGTGTAGTCATAACATACTCACCTGCTTCTTACACAAGCAGCTGGGGTGATTGGATTTTCCAGTTCGATGAGTTTTATGTGTTACCTACCTAACAATCATCTATTTGAGGAGTTTTTTTATACGCCCACCTATGTTGGGACCATTTATTCTCCTCCTTGAATGCATTTGTTGGAGCTTTATGTTATCCACATCATTACGGTTAACTCTCTTACTGTTAGCTAGGTTCTAGGGGGATATGGCTTATATGGAAGCACTTCTCCCTTTGGGTCTGACACATTTGCCATCTTTTCAAAAGATGCTGCATGACCCATGGTAGGGTTTCTTTGGATTATCCTCTTAACTTTCCTCCATCCCTATTTGACTATATGAGTTGTTTTAACATCTCCTTCACATTATCGGGTTGACTGTTTCCTTCCCTTCATCCGGATTTGTTTCTCTTCCCTAATTCTCTTCTCCCAAGTTGGGGTGTGTGGGTCGATCAACAGGAGGCTTCAGGACAATGGTCTATGGATTATAGGTCCTACCATGTTAATGCCCTATCACTTTTGCAGTCCAACATGTTTTAGCTCACTTTCCTCCTCTTGACTGAATTGGACTAATCATGTTTCATTCTGAATATTCGATGGTGGTGGCTTATTTCATTCTCCAAGGGGCATTCGTTCTTGTTCCCTCTGTGGTAAACAGTAATCTTCCTTTCTGAACCCACACATTTGACATGCATGTCCTGTTTCTGGTACTTCACACTTGTTACAGATCACCTTTCTAGTCTCTCAATTCTCAAATTTTTGGTGGTTCTCCCTCCTGTGGGGTACTCATCCACGGGAAGCATTTGACTCTTCTTGATTCCAAGCTACCTTTTTTGTTTTCGGTCTTGTTTTATCATCCACGTGCTGTTGATACATCCAGTTCATAACTTTAGTTTTCTCATTCTGTCAGTCTTTCCAAGATGATTTTAATCATCCATGTCTCTCCAGATAAGGTCTTTCTGATTGATCCTTCCTAGCTGGCGCAGATCTGGTTTTCTTGACTGTTTCGACTTGATATGTTTTTTTTTCTGGATCGATTTTACTAACCTCTACTTTGGGGCTTATGTGGAATATTCTTTTTATCAGTTTGTTTCTTGCCATCTTCCACCTTTATTCTCAGTCATTTCTGGATGGCTTTCTCTGTTCTATACATGCTCTAATTGCTTCATTGTTTTCAAGGCTTTTTTTCTGCTGACTCCATTTCTTGCAGTTTTATTCCCTTGCACCACTCCTCTGTTCATAATTTTTTTCCTTCCTCCCTTACCCATTGGATTTGGTTTATAATTCAAGTGGCATCTTATTCCTTAAGTACCTTTTACCTGCATTTCAACCCCATCGTCTGTTGGAGGTACTTTGTCTGTCGACCACTGGGACTAAATCTCAGACATTCATCTCCCATTATCTGCTTTGGGTAGCTGTTTCTTCCTCATTGGGTTACTATCTTCCACCTGTCACCATCCTTCACTCTTTGGTGAGACTGTAACTGGGTAAGTTTTCTTTCTTTTGTTATATATATTATTTTTCAGGGGCCTGTCCCATGTTTTGACCAGGATCTCACTCTGTGGTGAGTGGTACCTGTCCAGGTATACTTAGAACTGTACTGAAACCCGCACTGTAAGGCCATGTTGACTTCATTTTCATAATTTCCATGGCCACAAAAGGCACACCGTTCTTTACAACCACAAAAAGTAGAGATGGGATGTTCCACAAGATTGCTCATAGGTTACTTCTTGTGATATACTTGCTTCATAATTATGCCTGTTCCAGACTGCCAATCCCTGCCATTCCTTAAGTTGAATAAATTAGGTTTGGTCTGCTTTTCAAAATAGGGTTTCGTGGTTGCTCATTGCACTGTGTGAATGTTCTTCCGGACTCTCCACCCCCACCCCCATTTCTTCCAGTGGAGTAAGAGAGTCCTTACATCTTTCCAGTTCCAAACTGCTGTGGTGGTTGTCCATGGAGGCATCCTCCTGAATGTGATATTGATATTTGATACAAATAATGTTAATATCATTCAGTTCTGCTGGTGTAGATGATGATGTTTTTCAGTCTGATGCTCCATTTTTGTACGGGTTTATCCAAAGGGATGTTGAAGCTTTGGAGTGAGCCATCATAATTGCAGTTCACCCCTTTGTTTGAGATCCCTCATCCTACCACCTCATAGATGTCAGTTCCCAGTGACTAGGTTTTCGATTCAGAGCTGAACCAATCAACTTAAGTCCTTACACATGTATTATAGGCGTCTCTGTTCTTCACTCAATTATACTCATGTGCCCTCCATTTGTGTTGTGGGTCATGGTGGTCAAACTTGCAAACTCATATGGTTCTTCCTCTTATGCTAACCCTTGATGGTTTTCATATTCCAAGGATTTTTGGATTTAGTACCGAACCAATAAACATATTGTCCACACTTCTGTTGTGCTGATTGGGATCCCTCATCTTACCTCCATATGGATGTTGGTTCCTGGTATTTTGAGTTTTTGATTTAGAGCTGAACAAATTGACATGATGTACTCACACATGTAGTGTGCTGGCATGATGCAGTTCACCCTTTCAATTGGGATCCCTCATCCTACCCCCACTTGGATGTCGGTTCCCAGTGGTTGAGTTTGGATTTAGAGCTGAACCAATCAACATAAGTCCTCACAATTTGCCTTGAGTGCACTACCCCAATGTTGTGGGTCACGGTGGGGGCATTTATTGGTTGCTCTGCTTCTTCCTCTTGCGTTACCTATTGATATCTTTATGCTGATGATGTTACTGTGTTTGAGGTGGTTTCAGTTTGTTTGATTTGAGTGGGCTATATATATGTATTTCATTCTGTTCACAGATCAGTGGTGGGATTTCTCCCTCTGGTCGGCTGAACTTGAGGTGAGGACGGTATGATCCTCTTTCCTACCCTTGCATGGATGTTGGTTCCCGGCAGTTGAATTTTGGATTGTAGTTGATTAACGACAGTATGATTTTCGTTTTATCAGTGGTTGAGTTTTGGGTTCAGTTGACTTGCTGTGCATGATCCGTCGTGCCCTAGCCTTATTTTATCCGCATTATGTTCATCAGAGAGATTGAAATAATAACATTTTGTGGCTAGGATCACTGTGCAACCATTTTCTCTCCCATCAGGAAGGGCTCCTCATAATTTTCTGCCTGGATCTCTCACACTTTTTCCACATCTGGGTGAAGAGTATACCTGGTGCAGTCTCCCACATCTAATCCTCTTACTAGACAGTGTACTTCAGACACTTTGAAAGGATGCTTATACTTTCTCCCTTTCACCAGTCCCTCCACCTATTCAATATGGGATTCTAGCTCTATGTATGTGAGTGGAAGTAAAGTAACTTGTTGGAATTATAATTTTCCTTCACTGAAAATGTATTTCCACTCACACTTCCCACCCTTCCTCCCCACTGTCAACTAGTGCTTACTTTTCTGTCTCAACTAGAAGTGATAGTTACGTAGAATAGCATAGAGAGAGTCATGTGGGTGTGTTACATTATTATTGGTGAAGGTTTGTTGCATGATAATTTGCATGCGAGAATCAGTTAAACCATGTGAATTGATGTGTGCGTAGGAGTGAAAGGCTTATGACATGCGAAAAAATTTTTGCAAGTAGAGGGCAGCACTGAACGAGAATAGCTATGTATGTGAGTGGAAGGATCTGTCAGAAATACATTTGTTGTGTAGGAAAATTATAGCTTTGATAAGTCTATGTTTTATTGTATTTTGGCACTTGTATATAAAGTTAAAATCATAAATAATATTCAATGTTAAAACTGGTACACAATTAAAAACATTTTATTTAGGCCGATGTATGGCCTTCAAAAAGTTGATGATTCTACATGTTTTGACGTTGCAACATCATC
>NW_013670441.1:51273-55988 GCF_000517525.1 Limulus polyphemus | reverse complement strand
CAACATCATCCTCATATTTAAATAGATATATAATAACATACTCGTTACAAAGATTATAAAGAAAATTTTGTGATTCAAGAATCATATCTCAGAAACAAGAAAACTTAAATACATATCAACTCTGAAAGTTAAGCTTCATGTATTTTAGTAATAAGAAAGAGATTATGAATGAATTTTTTTGTGTAAAATGAAAATCTGTTTAATACAGTTATTTTACAAAACACTTTGTCATATTTGATACTGAAAATTGTTTTGCATATAACTACATTGTAGTATTTCATAACATATGAACAACAAGGGACCATTTGGTCCCAGAAGTCTGTTCTTGCCCATCTACCCTTAAGAAAAATAAAAATTTAAATCAACTGTTTATTTTTTTAGAAAATCATCATTTCCTTTTATAAAGTTTTACAAAGACCAACCTCCACTATTGCCAATACCAACTCATTCTATAAGCCAATAATTCTCTTAGGAAACTAAAATTGTTATAACTGGAGCCTCCTATCCTGTTTTTTTCTTTCAAATTTTAAACTTGAGTCCTCTCATATTAATATCTATGAAAGAAATCATAGGCCTTAGTCTTACTGAACTTTGTATAATCTCATTGACTTCAACATCATCATCCTTTACTCTTCATTTCTTAAGAGAAAACAAGTGATCTTTGTAAGCTAACCCTTCCATCCTTGGAATCATTCTAGTATTCCCCTCTGAACCCTTTCTAACAACTCAGTATTATTTTTAAATAAGGAGATCAAACCTGGATGCAGTATTCCGATTGCTGTCTAACAGATAGATAACTAACCTTTTTTGACGTGTAATTATTATATCTATAAGTACACTATAAAATTCTGTTGCTGCACTAATAACAATAAAATACTCCTTAAGTAGCTTGAGTGATTTATCCACTATTCACCACTATACCAAGATTCTTTTCTTCAATCACTATTAAATAGGTTTCCATTTATATTCATTTACAGACAGTAGGCATGATTTTGTAGTTTACTGTGTATTGAATTCTGTGTACTTTCAGTACAGAATATGCAAGTCAAAGTAGTAGCTTTTATTTTTATGCAAACATTCTAGTTCATCATTCAAGATACTGTTTATATCATTCTTAAAATAGGTTTAACAGTGTGTAAGTTATAATAACTGTTTTCTTTGTTTTTTATTGGAGCTTGTAAGAGATATGGTATTAAATCTGACTTCAAACTAAAATTCTAACATCTAGCTTTATTAATTGAATGACAGTTTAAGAATTAAATGGGTTTTATTTTTATACTTGTAGTTTCTCTTTTATCTGAAAATGTAATGACTGTTAGTGTTCAGAAGTTAAAATTATTATTTTTGTATGTAATTGTAAATAAAGTATACTATATAAGTACAAGTGTTTTGAGATGTGTTAGCATTGTATATTTATAATCATTTTCTGGCTTCTTTTTTGTAGGTATAACTATGAATGGAAGTTTGAAGAAACAAAGAAAAATGTAATGAGAACACACACTACAGCTGTCAGTGCTAGAATGTTGTACAGACTGGCCCAACAGGTAAGCCTATCATACATGTGTATCCTCATTTAGCATAACGTATGTACTCTACATAACTGCATTAAACCATGGTTTTGAACTACAATCTATCTTTAAAATACTGTTATAATGTATTCTCTCATTGGATGGGTTCTTTTTTATTATTC
Source organism: Limulus polyphemus (assembly GCF_000517525.1). Lineage (NCBI taxonomy): Eukaryota > Metazoa > Arthropoda > Merostomata > Xiphosura > Limulidae > Limulus > Limulus polyphemus. The sequence goes on along the minus strand of NW_013670441.1, from coordinate 54,298 downwards.
TGCAAAAATAATGCAAAGTCCAATCCACTTAATGATAATGATTTATTTATTTCTTCAATAATTAACATTCTACAGGCTACAATTCTTGGTAGGCCTAATTTCACAAATAACATTTTGACAGAAGTCCAAGAACAATAATATGCATAACTCCCCAATAAAACTAGATAACAGTTACTTACTTGCAAAATGTCCTCTTGTTTTGACAACAGAACTCAAAACCAGCTAACTAACACTCCAATAATTGACCAGTAATGCAGTAATGAATTCACTAACTGTCTGAGTGGCTCACTGACTATTGAACTACTAGCTAACTGACTGGTGTTCTCCATACCTCATACATGGCCTAGACTTGCATAAAACTTCTTGATGTTATGCCAAAAAAGAATGCCTTCTACCAACCAAAACATCTAAAATAAAATATTCAAAGAAATAGCTTACAACAATACTGTTCTTCAAAATTCTACAATGAAAAGCTATGGAAATCCGTAGTAACTACCTCATTTATTTAGGGTGGGGCAGAAGCTAAAATTCCTTTGGTACTATATTATCTCATGGCTTTACATCCCAATTTTTGAAGATCACTTTTACTGCAAATAAAACAGGCCTGTTTTATCACCTTAAATTATTTGATAATAGACTTCTCAACTGCTGGAAGATTATAAAAATATTTATCTAAGAATGTAGTGAATGGGCCAGGATATGTTTTTACAAGGACTTATCCAAGAATGTAGTGAATGGGCCAGGGTATGTTTTTACAAGGACTTATCCAAGAATGTAGTGGCATTCCATGAATGGGCCAGGGTATATTTTTTACAAGAACTTATCCAAGACTGTGGTGGCATTTCATGAATGGGTCAGGGTATGTTTTTTACAAGGACTTATCCAAGACTGTGGTGGCATTCCATGAATGGGCCAGGGTATGTTTTTTACAAGAACTTATCCAAGAATGTAGTGGCATTTCATGAATGGGCCAGGGTATGTTTTTACAAGGACTTATCCAAGAGTGTAGTGGCATTCCATGAATGGGCCAGAGTATGTTTTTACAAGGACTTATCTAAGAGTGTAGTGGATGGTTCAGGGTATGTTTTTACAAGAACTTATCCAAGATTGTAGTGGATCGGCCAGGCTATGTTTTTACAATGACTTATTCAAGAGTGTAGTGGATGGGCCAGGCTATGTTTTTACAAGGACTTATCTAAGAGTGTATTGGATGGGCCAGGATATGTTTTTACAAGGACTTATCCAAGGGTGTAGTGGATGGGCCAGGGTATGTTTTTACAAGAATTTATTCAAGAGTGTAGTGGATGGGCCAGGGTATGTTTTTACAAGAACTTATTCAAGAGTGTAGTGGATGGGCCAGGGTATGTTTTTACGAGGACATATCCAAGAGTGTAGTGGATGGGCCAGGGTATGTTTTTACAAGAATTTATCCAAGAGTGTAGTGGATGGGCCAGGGTATGTTTTTACGAGGACATATCCAAGAGTGTAGTGGATGGGCCAGGGTATGTTTTTACAAGGACTCAGTTGTTGAAAGTATTTTATTATGTAGACGTGTGTGTGTATAATTTCTGCTGTTTTCATTGATTTATTTTGTTAAAAGGTCTAGGTAATTTTATATAAAAATTTCTTGTCAGGAGGGAAATGGAACCCCCATTTACTAGTGTAAAGCATGTATATGACTGGTGTACAGGGTGTGGCAAAAGTTACTGTGTAGTTCGTACTTAATATCATTGGTAGTAAAGACAATTGAAACCAATTTATTAAACAACTGAATAGTCACTTTTGCCCCACCCTGTATGTATAAAAACATATTTTTTTATGTATATAGTATAACCTGAACTTTTATATGAACCTTAATGAATAAAAAAAAATTATGTTTCTGAAGAGAATAAAAAATTCAGTTTGTTTAAATTTGGAAATATATATTTATTTCAGGTAATATTATTTATATAAAGAAATATAATCTCTCAGTCTGAATCTTTATAACATTGGTAATTTGTAAAATAAATTGGTTAAATTATCTCACTCATTTACATTTTCTGTGCTGGAAATTTACATCAGTGGAGAAGGTTTTCTTGGGTAAGCAAGTTATGGTGTACATGTGCATGGCTCTTGCATGTTATAGTGTATTAAAGATGGCTAATACAATGTTTAAATGAACAACAATGTGCTTATTAAACCTTGAAAATTGACATTATTGAACAACTGAAACAATTTTAGAAAGTTCTTTTAATCTTTGTAAAAAGGGCCCAAAATATAAACATGCATTTTTCAGTCTAAATTTTTTTGATAAAAGTTTATGAAACATTAAACAGAAACTTGTGTTGGCACAAATCCTGTAGCATAGAGTTTATTATAGGGCTAGTATTAAGCTTTACATTCTAGAATTTGTAATTCAATAAACTGTAATTACCACCTAACCTTAGGGTTTGTTTTTATTTCTCAAAAATAATTTACATAATGCATAGTTTCCTTCATGCTACACTTTCTGTAAACCTAACTTTAAAAGGTCTTGTTAATTTTTAAAATCAGGAAAATTTACATATTTGCTGCTAAGTTAAATTTTGACTTATGAATATGATATAGAGGTAGGAGAATGTGTAAGGTGGCTTAGGTTAAGCTTATTAGATATTTAACAAATGATCACAGAACTTTCAACACTTGGAAAGTACCAGCAGCTTTTGACACCCAAGCATATTGAACATGTGAGCTAACAAATGAGGGCAGTACACTGTAAAAACTTGGAAAATACCATAGAACTTGTGGGCTTCATTCAAATAATGCTTTTTTTTTCACATTGATTTCTTATCCATAAGTTATAAACAGTATTATACACTTGTGTATTTGTTTTTTAAAAAGAAAAATTTTGCACCTAAAATCAAACTGGTGTATTTACGTGTTTTACACTCACTAAAAAGAAACCTATCATTCTATAGGTATTTGAAGAACTTGTAGTAATCCGCCACAATTTAATTCTTCGTATTGTTAGCCGACACTGGCAGTTTGTACATAATTGAATAATTAG
>NW_013670441.1:43592-51263 GCF_000517525.1 Limulus polyphemus | reverse complement strand
GTAGCAATCTGCCACAATTTAATTCTTCGTATTGTTAGCCGACACTGGGCAGTTTGTACATAATTGAATAATTAGAGTTGTTTACCACAACTCTATTTATTCAAATATTTTGTACCTGTTATAGTGTAGTAATGTTTGTGTTTTCACCTTTTCTTGATGAACCAAGCAATAATTGAAGTACTTGGATGTATTTTATTCTGAAATTACCAATGGTGTTCCATATAGACTCCCATTGCCTTTTCAAACATATTTTCTTAAACTATTTGTGCAACAAATTGCTTATGACTTTGTTGTCTACAAAGTCCCTACTAACATACAAGTCACAAAAAAGTCATCAAAAGTACCATCAATTTTACATTTAAACCCACTAATTATTGCTGGGATCTCTTCTATGTATTTTACTTAGAAAATGCATAATTCTATCCAATATTCCTTACACTTATTCCTTAGTGTTGTAATGGGCAAAACTTAAAATTACTTCATATGGGGTAAAATGATAATAACCCTATAACCTAAGTGCTTTCGAAAGGTGGACCTCTCTTCTCAGTTACAGGGTTTTTATCATTTTGTATAAAGACTTATTGAACCTACTTGTTTTCCTGACATCTTTCATATGGTGTAATATATGTACCCCAATGATAGAGAACAGTATACAAACAAGTTTGGAATTTGAAGGTTACTAGATTCATTTGAAAGCTTGCAAAATATTTGTGCCTGTGACATTTAATGTTTTCACTGAAAACATGGACAGGACAGTGGTACACATGATTGATGAATATGTTTCACATGTACACTGGGGTACATATTTTTACTGAAAACATGGACAGGACAGTGGTATGCATGTTTGATGAATATCTTTCACATGTGTTTTTATTGAAAACATGGACAGGACAGCGATATGCATGTTTGATGAATGTCTTTCACATGTGTTTTTACTGAAAACATGGACAGGACAGTGGTATGCATGTTTGATGAATATCTTTCACGTGTTTTTACTGAAAACATGGACAGGACAGTGATATGCATGTTTAATGAATGTCTTTCACATGTGTTTTTACTGAAAACATGGACAGGACAGTGGTATGCATGTTTGATGAATATCTTTCACATGTGTTTTTACTGAAAACATGGACAGGACAGTGATATGCATGTTTGATGAATATCTTTCACATGTGTTTTTCAGAAAAAGTTCATCCCAGTCAAATACTTCAGTATTGATAAGGTATTCCGGAATGAAAACTTGGATGCTACCCATCTAGCTGAATTCCATCAAGTTGAAGGTGTTGTAGCTGACTATGGACTTACTCTTGGGAATCTTATGGGTCTGTTCAAGGAATTTTTTAACAAGCTGGGTATGTGTAATTAGTGCATATTATTATAAGATTTAACCCTATTGCAAGGGGTTCAATGTAAAAATACACATTTGCACACATTAAGTATTTATACTATAGCTTTTAATAAAATAAGTGTATTTTCACAAATTTGGTAGACTTTTAGTAAACATTACAAGTCTTTTGTACACAAAAAATTAGATTTTTTAATGAAGTATTTTTACTAAAGATTTGTTTGTGAATATATCAAATCTGTTTTTTTTACTAGTCTGAGTGAAGTGATTTTCATGTTATGATTAAAAATACTATTCTTCATCCCCAAAATCTCAAATTTCCTTTGTGTAATCTCTGGAACCTCCTAAATATATTTCAGATGTTTATTTTCAGTAAAACTTTATACCTTGTCAGTTGTTTAATGATATACTTGATTCTTCAGCTTAAAGACAAGTTGTAAAATATATAAAATGAGCAGTTGTGCCCTTTTTTCGTTATTATTGATCATAAAGTTTCAACGTACTTCTCTTCAGAGTTTTAACTGCTAAACATTTCATGGTCAGTAGAACCCAGCTGAAAATAAAGCAGTAAATTGCCACGTGTCATTAGACTGTTTACATGACACCACCGTAATATGATACCCTTAAAACCAACAAAGCACGCGTGAAAAGATAGCCAACTTGAACACTGAGAACAGGGTGTCTAATGTATCGGATTATATATCCTAAAATGTTTTCTTGAAAAATTCAGAGTAATCGTACTGCACTTAGAATCAGTGAAAACCTTTATGTCAACAACAGGATGTGTAATTTATGTATCCTACAGTGTTCACAACAAGACTTTCCGATAGTAACAACACTGCACTTTGAACCTGTCAAAATAATTATTATGTGGTTTGTTGCTGGTACAATAAATATTTCAATTCTTTGAATATTGGGAATCCTTTTGGTGTGTTTGGAATTTAGCAGCATAGGTGTACAAAGATATTATTTGAACCCCTGCTTATAAAATCGTATTTCCCTTTTCAGCACTTACTCGTCAACCAATAAAAACTTTAGTTTTGGTACTACTTATCACACTCATTTAGTTTCACAAGCATTATAAGTCTAGTCATCTTTGGAAAACATTTTTACTTTTGTAGCTAAAGTTTAGTTTAGAAGTTCTCTTAAAGTTGTGAAACACTTTGAGTTGTTACTGAACTCTTATGTTGAAGTAAGTAATAATCATTTATATACACACACACATACAAAATCGAATACAAATCTAACTGTATTATCAATAATTTGCAAACTACACCAATATTTTGACTACCATACATTACATATATATTTACTCATAAGTTCTTAAATTTTAGTTATTTTCTTAAAGCATAGAATGAAAATGACATAGAAAAACAATGATTTCTAGTACTTATGAGAAGTTAAGGTTATAGGAAAATATTTTGCCCTCGTGTGCCTTTAGTGCTAAGCCTCGTTTATTTTTTCGAGTGGAGGGTGAAGAAATATAATTTTTGTAGGCTTCAAATATACGTTTTAGAAAGAAAAAACATGTTACATTACTCTACTAGTACACCCAAAACATCTGCAACCTGCTTGGGTTTATAAATAAAGTATATATATGTTTAAAAAAATTTAATCTCTGTTCAGAGCAACAACTTAGTCATCACCATTGCTAGATGCTTTGATTTCTCAGCAGATCAAAGTGGTGGGAGGTTCTAAGTTTATAAGTGAAAAAACCACAGTAAACAGAACAAAATGTCAGAAGTCTGATATCGGAGAAACTAGTTTTGACACATTCTTGCATCCTCTTCAGTCTCATGTTGTCTTCTGGCAGGAAAAAATTTAAACTTAACAACTTCCTGTGTCCTTCAGGGAATTCCAAGATCAAGGGTCACGTATGCATTTGTTGACCAGTTTTTCCTGCCAGTAGAGGATGCACGAATGTGTTGAAACTAATTTCTCTGATATCAGACTTCTGATAGTTTGTTCCCTTTACTGTGGTTTTTTCACTAATTGCTATACACGATATTGTGTTCTTTTATTATTTCTAAATTTATATTCTAGCTTGCTAGTATCTAAAATTTATGTTTCTAATTCGTTAACCACTTGTAGATGCATATAGTAGGCATAAAAAAAATATTAACTGAGGAACAAAACATGAGGAGGTACTATGTGACAAACACAAATCAATATTTAGCTTTATTTTACTTATATTTTATTTTGAAATAAGAAATTAAAATATACATAATATTAAATTTTGAAATATTAGCTACATTTTGATATCAATTTCATTCATATATAGTAATAATAAAGTTACTTAATAAAGCGTTCAAAATAAATCGCTATAAAACAGTGACATGCGCAGTTAGACCCACCTGTTGTGAAAGGGTTAAAGAATATACATTATGTTTAATAACATGTAAAACTAAATAATTGTAGGAGTATAGGCATAGTAATCATTATTGTCTTGCATCTAAAAAAATAGAAATAATATAAAAGAAAAAATAGACATTGCTGTCATAAAGCCCACAAATAAGTATAGCCTTGTAATAATGGATAATACTGAAAATTTTATGGAATACAAAGCTATGTGCTGATTTTGTTTAACAAAACATTAGAAATAAAAAACAACATTTGGTGCAAATGAATGTTTTGAATTTATTAGTGTTAAGTTTAAATAAAAACTAAAAGAGGTAAGTGTTCTGTATATTAAAGTAACTGCACTAAGAACCATATTATATCATTAATTTAAAAAAAATGGTTTGATAAAACTTTTAATCCAGTTTCATTAGTCACTGACCTTGGTATAAAAATAATTTCAAATACAAAGTAGACTGTACTGTTTATAATGGTCATAAAATATTAGAAATTTTTTATAATTAGTTTTCTGTACTTTATTTAATAATTGGAAATGGATAATATATGAGTTTGTTGCTTCAGAGTTTTATAACTAAAACTTTCATAAGTTTATTTCATACTTTTGGTGTATAGGAATCAGAAACCTACGTTTTAAACCCACTTACAACCCCTACACGGAGCCAAGTATGGAAATTTTTAGTTATCATGAAGGGCTTAAAAAGTGGGTTGAAGTTGGTAACTCTGGTATGTTCCGACCAGAAATGTTACTTCCTATGGGTCTTCCTAAAGATGTTGCTGTTCTTGCATGGGGTTTATCTTTAGAAAGGTATGGTTCTTAGCTAATATCAATTATTTTAATGTCTCTCTCTCAGGTTAAATAGTTTAGTGGCATTTGATGAATTTTTAATTGTGACAAGCTTATTTTTACCAAATAGAAATTGTAATCACTGCTTTCAATAACTTTAGAGGAAAATTTGTATTTAAAGAGTACTACTAATGAATACTTCGATGTATCGCAACTACTGTGCTTTGAACAGAATTATTGTTTACATAAGTGTTAATAACTGCTAAATGTCATATTAAAAACAATAGGATTAGGTATAATGAATTTTTTAACACTATTTAACATTCTGTATTTGATCACTTATATTTTGTTTTCAAGAAAAAGAGTGTATAAAAGCATTTCAACCATTATGTTCTCCATATCCATCGCCTATTTTTATTTTTTTGTTGTTGTTCTTTAAAAAAAAACAACATACACCCAAAGTGTCAAAAATTGAGATATAGCAGAAGTTGACAGGACTTCCAGTTTGCTAAGTAAGAATTCAATGCAAATACCTTAAAAAGATGTTCATATGATAAAGTTACATTGTCTTCTAGGCATAAAGAGCACACCCATTAATTTTTGGAAACTGAATTATCTTCTTAATTGTCATCCATTTTTAAAAAGCTTGAAACTTAATTTTGATAACATACCTTCTGTTAATTTAAATTTATGGTAAAAGTGTGAAGAAAAAAATGTTGCACGAGTAAATTTTATAAGTAAGTATCTATTTATTAGTCTTTTATTTCCTTGCCAAATTTATTTTAGCTCTTTAATTTTTACATAACAGAAAAATTCATCATTAATTTGGGAATATTTTTTTTTAAAGCATAAAATTAGTTTACATACTAAAGTCATAACATTTTACTCATTATGCTGTTTGTTATGTCTCACAATATTTTCATTTTGCAGACCCACCATGATTAAGTACGGTATTGACAACATCCGGGAACTTGTAGGTCATAAAGTGAACTTGAAATGGTTTATAGTAACCCTTTATGCCGACTAGACAGATAATTTATGAAAAAAAATGGAGCTGAAACTGAGTATTTATAGATGGGACTAATAAAAAAAATATTGTCATTTTTGCTCTGAATTTTGTTGTTGAAAAGCCCGAGTGCAAGGTGATTCTTAATTCATTAGCATAATTTCCTAGAACCTTCTAAATGAATATCAAAATAGTTTTTTAAGTAAACTTTATATTTTTTTATCCATTATTTTCTTTAATCACTGTTGAAAAATACAAAATAAATTTAAATTACACACTATTCTTACAGCCCAAACTAACATATTTTTCAAATCTGGGTTCATTTATTTTTATTGCTTTACATCTGCGCTTAGACCTTCTCAGAGTATGTCAAAAACCGTTTATCACAGATGGACTGCTTCGTATATGTAATAGAGGTAAAAGCACAACACAAATGAATTACAAACACTTCTTATGTTATAATATTAATAAAATATTTTTATTTGATTTTGTTTTCTTTTCTAACTATTAAGTTCCTAATTTTTACATTTTAGTAACTTTTCTAAAAATAAAAAAATTAGCTTTTGCTTATCTGGACTCCCTCTTATTTTGCTGTCACAAAGCACTATAAGCCTATTTTTTGTAACAATGTTGTACCAAAATACTTCAAATGTTTATTTAAAATGTGAAATTTAGAACACAAAACATTAGCATGCACAAAAAACAATGTTCTAAAACAACTATAATTTAATTGGTTTTCTAACCAAGTTATAAATAGGCTAAACAACTGCGCTAGTCAGTTGGAGTTCAACAATAACGTATAGGATCTAAAACAAACTATCTATAAATATGTGGTAAAAAAGAAATAACCTTTAGCAGGTTCTTCTAGGGAGAAAAAAATATTTCTCTGTTGATTATAAATATGTCTGTAAAAGTACTCATAGTATAAATAAATTCTTTTAAATCTATGACAAGATTGGAGGAGCCACAGTTGTGGGTGTCACAAATTTATATCTTTAGAATTTATATTCTGACCTTTCAGTGCCCGTAGTTTGTGTGTCTGATTAGTTGGCTTTTGTAACAGCCTCAGAAAGGAATGAAGAAAACTGAAAATAAGAGGTAGATGCATCTTTTAACACACAGAAGTCAAGAGTAAGAATTTATAACTTATATAAAACTTTAAATTATTACAAATTTAGTGACATATGTTAATAGTAAAGTTGTTTAACTTTTGAATGTAACTGTAAAAGGTTAGAGATGTGCACTTTGATCCCCTTACACACACATAGAGATAATTTGATAAACAAGGTCGAGCTATTTCTCAGTAGACAGGAGAAGTGAAAAAAATTGTAAAAACCACTTCATGCAAATATGATGAAAATATTTTTACAAATATAGTTATTTTACGATATATTTCACATCATTACCTAGTTTTAATGGAGATAAAATAGACTGTACTGGATCTTCTGTTTATGGACTACATCTGCCTGGTGTATGAATGGACATTTTGGTCTCAGCACTGAAATCTTCATCAGTAACAAACTTAATAAAAATACAAAAAATATCTTTAATAAACTCCATTTTCAAAAACATTCTAGTTTGAAAGTAGATTTTAACTTTACACATATCTAATTGTAAGTCCTATTTATTTCGTATTTTTTAAACTAGGATTAATATTGATGAATAACACAATTGGGTTCATGTTTTAAAAGCTTCCAGCATTTTAACGACTTGTACATGAAATCAGATTTGTTGAATACAAGATGTACAGTGTAATGCATCATACAAAACTTTTTTATCAAACAAGTGATTAAAAAAATTCTATTCAGAGTCAAAATTACCTAAACAATCAAATATGTAACATGAGTGTAGTTATCACAACAGTATGAAATATACTGTGTCCAACTGTAACACGGAGGGAACTCCTTGCTATAGTAAAGAGTCTGACATATTTCCATCCTTACCTCTATGGTGCCAGGTTTACCATCAGGACAGACCATGCTGCATTACGCTGGTTAAGATCATTAAAGAACCCGGAGGGACAACTGGCACGTTGAATCGGAAAGATAGACCAGTATAACTGTGATATTGAATATAGAGAAGGAAAATCTCATGGAATGCCAATGGACTGAGTCAAAGACCCTGCAAAAATGACTGCAGACATTGCTGCAAAAAGAGGTTGAACTAACCAGGTGTCAT
>NW_013670441.1:35801-42681 GCF_000517525.1 Limulus polyphemus | reverse complement strand
CTCAGACGTGTCTTTCCGAATAAAATGTGGTCGGCGAGGTAAGCCAAAGGTGGTGCATGCCAACAGGCTTTGGTGTTATCTCTGCCCATGACTTTCAGTTGGAACGAAGTGAACAACGGAACAAATGATGCTGTAGAAGATGTATCAACTGGAAAAGCCACTGTTGAAGAAGAAACTCTACCCTGTTTTGAGTAGGAAAACAGTGAAACTGTTAATGAAGCTACTACCACTAATGTCACATTTCCTGGTGAAACAGATGAATCCCACATGAAGTAGAAGCCAACGAGACAGAGACCAGTACGAAAGAAGAGACATCCTATAAAATTAAGAGACTTTGTTGTATTTTAATTTTGTGTTTGTAAATTCTGTACATTTAATTAAGTTATTGTTAATTATCTATTGGTTAAATGTAAGTGGCTATTGTTCGGGATGAACAATACCAATGAAGGGGCAGTGTTGCGACATCGGAAGTCACGCAATGCTGGGAGCATGCGTGCTGGAGTTTCTCGAATGATCATGAATTTGCCCAGCAGCTCGAATGTGATCTAGATGCCCCCTTTTTTTAGTATATAAGTCTGGCAAAGAAAGCCATCGGGATATAGATAATTGAGTCAAGCAAACAGTAATTGTGTGTGATTTGCAGTCGTTGCATGCAGCGAAGTTATCGAGCTTGTGAATCGCTGTGATTTAAAGCGTGTATTATAAAAGTTGTTAAGTAAAGAGACGAGAAACATATTGATTGTGAAATTACTGTGTATAACAAAGTTGTATCGAGAAAGAATAAACTAGTTTTAATCAAGAAGGGACTTGTATCACTGAAGTTCCTCGGAAAGAATTTATACCAGAAATTAACAAACGAGCAGATACGTAACAATAATTTGACGAGGTGTATAGCATTACCCAAATTGAAAATTAAAATTAGTTTAAAAATGCTTTTCAAGATTTATTTTTGGCAAATTCCTTTATTTTCGTTGAAAAATATATTGACTGCACAATGTCAGAATTTATGTTAAGAATTGATAGCCCATTTAGCCTTTCTTCGAACATTGTAGATCTGTTAAAATTCTTCACTCTCTTCATAACGCTAAAACTTCTTTCCGCAGAAGCGGGTAGACTCAAAATTCTAAGTGCTAAGGACAAATTTGGAAACAACTCAATTAAATTAGTTTCCAATATGTTCTGTAGTGAATTTGCTGGAGTTAGTTCTGAATTAAAGTTTGTATTGTAAATTTTCTTCATACAAACAAGGTAATTGCATATTTCGAGTGAAATTTCCTTAGCATATTTCTGTTGTAATTTTTGTGCTGAAACTTTTATTTGTTCATCAGTTAAATTCTCAAAAGTCCATAGGATTCAAATAGCTGTGCCAATCCAATATTACTGATTCAATAATACAAAAAAACATTAGAATGTTTTTCAGCGTTGGATTGTGTTTTAATGCTGCAGATTGTTTGAAACTCTGTTGAAATTATGGAATTTCCTGCCCTTTCCTTTGACTTTGAAAGTATTTTGTCCCATTCCCCACGGACTTTTAGAATGCTTGAAATAAGGTTCTCTATGTTTGTCATCTCGACATCCAGAGTCACATTGTGAGCTTCAATTAATAAATTTGTTTGTTGCAATAAGGTTAAAATTTCATTCCATATTGTTGATAAAAGAATGTATTCGATTATATCCAAATATTGATTAATAGACTGTAATTCGGTACGTGCATGTGATTGAAGGTTTAGAAATTCCGACTCATCCACAGCAGGCCGAATAGTGGATAAATGTTTTGCAACTGGTTTAACTGCATTGATTTGTGTAGACCATCTTGTTTTCAATATGGCATTGAAGTGAAACAGTTACATGTATCTTTAAAGTCTCCCATCTCTGTGGACTGCTGCTAAAGAAATTATACATTTGTTGAATTCTTCCAAAGCATATTATTGCCTCCTTGCATGTTTCAACACTGTCAACTCCTACAAGATTCAAAGTGTGGTTTCCACAGCCTGAAAAAATATAATTACGTTCAAGCAAAACTGCTTGTACATCATTATACTGTCCTGCCATATTAGCACCATTATCATATGCTTGTCCAATACATAAATTGAAATCAAGTTTAAAATGTTCTAAAATTTCCTTTCCTTTGTGTGAAAGAATCAAACATGATGAATCGTTCTTCAATCGAACAATTTGTATTATCAATTATTTTCACGTACCGAATGACAAGACACATTTGTTCTTCGTGTGAACAATCTGGAGTTGCATCCACGATGATGTAAAAATTATTGGAATTTCGAATGTCTTCAAGAATTCTTTTTTGAACAAATGATCCACAAAGTTCGATAAATTCATTTTGGATAAATGAGGAAAGGTAATGAACTTGGAGACATTTGTGATTTTCCTATGGTTCTCAAACTCTTTTTACATGATCGTATAAACTTGGATTGTACTTACTAAGTAATTCTATGATTCCAAGAAAATTTCCATTCTGAGGATCTCCAAAATGCTTGTTGGAACCAAAAATGCTAAACCTTGCTCAATTAAGAAAAATATTTCTTCCAGAATTTGCTCGAGAAGTTCTTCCCAATTAATAACTTCAGCTGTTAGTCCTTTCAAAAGTATAGATCCCATTTAAGACTTCGATGACACAGATTTACTTGCCAACTTCCAATTAACATAATTATCTTTATGTATAATCGAATTTTCATGAATCGGTATGTGGTCTTTCAATTTCCTCCAACCTCTTTCAATATCCTAACCTGATGGACTTCCAAGAACTGATCTATCTGATTCTGCACTGCTTAGAAAACATGGAACACAAAACAATGATTGTTTTCTTTTGCTCCAGCACAACCAATCTCTTTTTGCATGTTTCTCCAATCGATATATTTTTTTTATGAGACGATATGGAAAACTCTGATTTTCAGCATCACGTGGGATATTTTCTGGAATCTTGGAATGTTTATTTTAAGAAAACCTTCCATTTCCATTGCATTATTTTTTTTAGAAATGTGATGTCATCAATAGGATTAGCAGTTAAAATTGTATCAATCACATGATCTGCATGTGCATCTGGTTGATTTGATTGTGACTCCTTTCTAGACCATCTACGTCACCGATGGTCTATAATGCTAACGAAGAACCCTCCATTCTTCCTGGCTCACAAATTCTTTATTTTAATTTAGAGTATCAACATCATAACTATTTGACATTTCTTCATGAAGATCGACATTTACGTTGTTGTGTAGTTCCAAAATATTTTCTTGGCAGAAGAATGATGTAATTTCTGGCAAACATTGTATTGTTTCTTTTCATCATCTCTTGCTTGCTCCACTAGGATATGAGCATTTCATTTTATCTGTTTAAGAACATAATTAATTTATCGTCTCATAAAAAAATATATCGAATGGAGAAACATGCAAAAAAGATTGGTTGTGCTGGAGCAAAAGAAAACAATCATTGTTTTGTGTTCCATGTTTTATGTTCAGATAGATAAGAGTAAAGTATCTGCAGAATGTACATGCTGGAAATGTTATGATGAATTCTCATCAGCAAGGAAACACTTTTAATTATTTCCTTTTCTGTTACAAAGTATTTTGTAATAAGAGAGAACTTATTCTTTCACACAAATAAAAAAAAAGAAACAAAGATTGTTTAGTATGATTTCTTATGGCTACCAGAGATGATTAACACAAATTTAAACTGTACAATTATTGAACATTTTCGTTAAAATATATAAAAATTTGTTCATAAAATTCATTGCAGTGCTAGTTCTTATTGTTATGAGCTTGTTGCATTACAAAATTAACATGTTACTTATTAATAAGTACCACTGATTAGGCCTAGATAGATGGTTCAGCAGGGCCATTTGGCCCAGGCCCAAAATTTAGTATTTTATGTAATAAAATTATATTAAAGTTTTTGAAAAAGTTCCAAATTAACTTAAATAAAAATTATTTATTCTAAAAGTGTCATTCTATTCGTGAAGTAATGATACGATATATCTTATGATTGCTTATCGGCTAATGCTCAAAAATTTAATTTTATTGTAAGCAACAATCCTATGACAGGTGGCAGTTCTTGCGGTTTACTTTCATGGACCCACAGTCGACCGGCCAAGGCTTAACGTCTTAAGACAAGAGGCAAAAATCACAAGGTAGGAACCTTTTTTTTTTATTATATTTTCATAAATAATTAATGTCTCAAAACTTGTTTGTAGATGTGTTAGTGTGGAAAATAAACTTGATAACTAGTCAAATTTTAGTCAATAAATAAAAAAAAACTTAGAATAAGTGAAGAAAAAAGGTTATTAGATTTATATATGCAGTTTTTTGTACTTCAGTTGAATGAAAGTGATAATGACAGTGCTTGAGATTATATACAATTCATTATTAATAAGTAAGCAAAATTTATAATTGAAACAATAATAGAATAAGCAAGAGTCAAATGTGCCAAAATATTTATTTTTCTTACACTTAGAGTTAACTTTTGATATATATATTGTGGGTGATTGCCTACTTTAATATATGCCCCTTATATTCTTACATTTTTTGTTTGTTGTTAAACACAAAGATACACAATGATTATCTGTGCGCTGCCAATCTCTGGTATCAAAACCCGGTTTCTAGTATTGTAAGTCCGCAAACATACTGCTGTGCCACTAGGGGCCCATACGTTTCTAACAACATTGGTACTGATGGAATGGGCAGATATATTTTTTTTAGTGTTGTTGTTTCTATAAATGTACAAACTGTTACATCACTTACAAAGATCATTATTTGTTTTTTTATATTCTCAAAGAGAAGTATTACAATTATCAAAAACAATCTTATTTATTTCTCAGTTTCTTACCTATGAAGCATAGGAGTTCAACAGAAAACAGTTCTTACTAAAGAAACCAACAATTTATTTATCATGATTACAATAAATCTTATAAACACTAAGATATTACCCATAACTCAAAGAGAATTGTATAATCAAACGTAAATATTACATATTTACAGTTAAAAGATTTAAACATCTCTAAAGCCAATTTACTGTATCTATATCATTTTAGTCTGTTTCAAGCGACCACATGCATCTGAGCCTTTTTCTTTAGAATCTTCAGTCTTAGCTATCCGTGATCCAAACTGCATGGCTCTTTTTGGTAAGCTGGCTGCTTTTTTCAGCCCTAGCTGAAAAGCCACTAACCTGAGTAGAAGTTTTTCACCAACTCCTCGTGGAAGAGATAAATCAGCCTGAAAATTTTGTTTAAAATATATTTCAAGATAAAAGTTTTAGAAATGCAATAGATAACAGACCATTTTATTCTTAAATACATTAATTTAAATTCCAAAATAACTTATCAGTATTTTAGTAAGTGTTAACACAAAATTAGAACTTGCAATTATTCACGACTTAAAGACAACTGGGGTTTTATATTCATATGACAATAGCTGATTCACTATAAAATTGTGTAACTTTTGCCAATAAAAAAGGTTTTACTTATAACTACATGTTTGCTAATTTGTTTTTCTCAACTATTATAAAAATATTTTTTACTTTAATCTATGAGGAATCAAAATACCCATAATATAAAAAATAGTACTAAAACAAATTATAACTTTTAACAATATTTTTTCAAAGTTCAAAAAGAAATCAAAATGAGTGTATGAAAAAATAAGAAAGACTGGTTATGAATGTAAAAATTAATGGAAAGGATTTCTTTAAATACATTAAATGTAAGCAAAAGCAAAATGTTATGATGGTAGTAGGGCCAATAAAGGATGATACAGGAATGCTCATTTATTAAATTCTTTATTTTATTATTTACTGATGAATATTCATCCTGAGCAGTTGCTAGATGAAAAGAAGGAAATGTAAAGAATAGTAAGGCTCCTGGACTAAATATTTCACCAAGAGTTTTGATACGTGACCACATACTTTTTCTAAGTCTTTGAATAGTGAGTAGGGTATCAAAACATTAGAAATTGGCTAATGTTACTCCTGTTTTCAAGGAAGGTGATAAAAATTGTCCCAATAAGATCTACTACTCTTACATCAGTGGTGAGGAAGGTTTTTGATGGTCTTATGAAAGATGCTATGCATTGTTTAAATATTTTATGGTTAGTGAACATGCTCTCACTAGATGAAAATTGAGTTTTACTAATCTTTTGACATTCTTTGAAGAGGTTACTGCTTATGTAGGTGATCCCTGGGAAATGGTGTGGATTTAGGATAAATTGGCTAACTGGATAGATAACTGACTAAACTGGATTAATGTCACAATTGAGGTACATCAGAGTCTAGTGTTAGTACCCATTGCTCTCTTTGATTTACAACACTGACATAGATGAAGGAATGGTTAATAAATTACTTGGGTGTTAGTGGCTGTGAAGAGGATTCTACACCATTACAAAAAGGATTTGAATTATTTGTTAATGCTTTGATTATGATCTACTTACATTGTAAGTAAGAATGCAACTCTCGTGAAAGTTATTTACAAAAATAAAACTAGCTGATGAAATTCTTTTAAATTTGAGATGAAAGGTCCTATAAGTGTATAGTTTTTGAAAAATAAGGTATTTAATTTTTATTCTTTCTAAAGCAATGTTTTTCTCATTCCTATTTTTTTCTTTTTGCACGTTGCCTGTCTAACATGAAAAGTAATTTTAAGATTAAAAATACTTTTATGCATCAGAAAATTTTAAAATTTCACATGCAAAATCCTTATAATGTCCAGATAGTTATCAAACGTTTTTTATGAAAAACTTTTTATTTTATCTGTTATTTTCATTAACAAATATCTGTATGGGTTTGGTTGATTTGACCAATCTCGTAACCACCATAAAAAAATAGGAAATAAATATAAATTATGTCTGTTTTGTTGTAAAATAACTACAAATTATAACACAAA
>NW_013670441.1:25653-34852 GCF_000517525.1 Limulus polyphemus | reverse complement strand
CTTTCAGCCATGCCTGGCTAACAATACAGAAGTTACAATGACGCAGCACTCGTGTTACAGTATCAAATAACATAAAACTGACAAAGTGATCTGTCTTGGCTGTTTTAGTGGACAAGTATTTTGTAAAATACTGTCACATTTCAACTATTATACAATATGTATATAGATTATTACTATTTACACATAACTTCTTAAACTTATTTTTCTTAAGACACAGAACAGTAAATTAAGAAGTAAAGCAAACAATTATCTCTTCTAGATCTGACCTTTGTACTTGTTTGCTGCTTGTCATAGCTCGCTAAGCCTTAAGAAATTTTGCACGTGTAGGATGTGGAACGAAATAATTTTTTTTGTTCTATATATATATACATTTGAATAACCAAAAAATAATAAATTACTATATTGATACCAGAGAATTCCACTATAATTTATCAAGCTTAGTAACTAAGGTGTATTTTGGTCTAAAAAAATATGAAATTTCAAGCAGACTTGGTTCAAAAGAAGGAAATAGCACCAAGTCCGTTCAAATGACTGAGAAAGCCACTAGGAGGCATTCTGAGCTTCCGATTGGATATTCATGTCATATATATAGAAGTAAGCCCATATAAGGGAGTGTTTCCAAAAATGAAAAGAAGTGGGCAGAGTGCCACTGTGTTTCATTCAGTACATGAGCAATATTTCAGCAAATAGAAAAGATAGGAGGTTCTTATTTTATATTCTAGCTTGTCAATATTGGTGATTTTAGTTCCTAATTTGTATAAAACTATAGAATTTGAATTCGGACATCACAAACATCTAATTTGAACCAGTGCTGCATTCAACATACCACACGACACAAAAATCGATATTTAGGTGCGTTTTTTTAATATTAACTTTTAAATTAAGAAATTAAATAATATATAATACTGAAACTTGAATTATAATCTACAGTTTGATACCAAACTTAATGACATAAATTCATAAAATAGTAATTGAATAAAATTTGGAATGCGAGTCAACAAATGCGATGACATGGCCTTTGGCCCGTGTTGAAAGGGTTAAGTTGCGTGAATAAATAACTGATAATTTTTAATTATATAAGTACAAGTGAGATATCACAATTTGAAGTATAAGCATAATTTTGAAGAGAATAACATTAACAGTTTCATGGAAGAAAAGGATCTTGGTGTTCTGGTTGATCAGTCTCTTAAGCTGTCCACGCATATGATATTTCTAGTGGCAGGGCAAATAGGATTTAAGGTTATATCTACAGAAATACTGAATACAAGGCTAAATAAGGATATGATGTCATTGTTTAGTTCATGGGTGTGAAGTCTTAATCTTGGGCTCATCTTAGAAAGTACAGTGAATTGTTGGAAAGGGTTCAGAGAAGGGCTATTACAATAGAACTGATATTACAAAAACACATTATCTTTTATTGATTTAATTGTAACAATGATAGGACTAGGGGGTATTAATATAAATTTGGCAGGATAGGAGTCATTTTCTGTGTAATCAATTTTCGTTTTCTAACAGGGTGTTTGGCTTTTGGAATGGGTCATCTTCAAATGTGGCGTATGCAGTAAAGTTAAGGAAGTTCTAGGGAGAGTTTGATAAATATTCGAATAATAATAACTGGCTTCGAGTTGTTTTTTAAGTATAGTGGATCAATAGGTCTCCTCTTGTCCTTAAATTTTATATTATGTGTAAAATATCTGCTTGCCCAGTCTTGGAAATACAAAAAAAAACAATAACTAGAAAAAAGTTAAGCATTCTTTCAAATCCCTCTCTTCAAGATGCTAATTTAATGCACATAAATCTTTTCACGAATGTAGGATTTGGTGGAAAAAAAAAAGGTTTGCTTTACACACAAAGATTAGTTTACTGTATTTCAGTTTTAACTCTACCGACAAGCCATCAAAATGTTTAATCAAATGCACAAAGCCCCCACCCCCAAGTTACTTTTAGTCTGGCAGATAATATTTTTGAGATAACAATTTCATTCATTCTAAATGAAATGTATAAAACACAATGAAATTAAAGATGCACTTACTTTATACCACATAGGTAAACTATTGAGAAAACAGACGACACTTTCATCAAGATACGGAAAACGTCCTTCCCTTCCATGATCTGTTATGACTCTATATGGGAAATTTCATAAATCCAATAATTATAAACAAATGAAATCAACAACAACTAACAGTACGAAAATAACATTCAACAGATCATACAAGTTTGACGAATGATGTGCAAACAAAATAAAAATGAATGTGCTCACCCTTTCAGCCATAGGGTCATTATAATGTAATTGTCAATGTCACTATTTGTTGGTAAAAAGGGTAGCCTGAATGGTCAATCTCACTATTTGTTGGTAAAAAGAGTAGCCCAAGAGTTGTAAGTGGGTGATATTGACTAGTTGCCTTCCCTCTAGTCTATCACTGCTAAATTAGGGACAGCTAATGCAGATAGCCCTTGTGTAGTTAAGTTTTTGTATTATATAGGAAACAAATTACTACTAATAAAGACAACATACTTAGCAAACTTTGTAACTGTGTTAGAGGACAGTAACATGTGTTTTATACCCCTTAGTTAAAATGTAAATGTTTTTGAAGTTATTGTGTTTTTTCAGAGTTTCTAGTTTGGATTTATTTAAATAAACATTTCGACTCTCGTTATTTTTGTCCATAAAAGATGCGAGTTCATTAACAAAGAATTAGCAGTTTCTTACAGGGAAGATAGCATGTGACATACAGAAATAGAAAACTGTCTTCTCTTTCAGTGAATCGAGTAACAGTCGGGCTGCCACACCCTAGCACTCGATTCACAGTGGACAAGGATCATATGTGTGAGGTGCATTCATGTACAAACCTGGCTTTGTTAGTCCTATTATGTTTTGTATTTAAAGCTGGTAAGAAAATTGAATAAAGGTTTCACCATCTCTCTTATCAGTTTGACACACACAATAAAAAACTTAACCTTGTTTTGTTTTTGTATTGTGTTTGTCATTGTGAATAAAGATTACTGTTCTCATACACTTTTTCGCTTTGACTCTTTCTTCTCAACAACTGTGGTTAGAGACTGAATTTTTCCACATTCTGAAGTATTCACTGAAACTCCAGATAATGGACCTTAATCCTCTGCTCTGCAAGAAAACCATAAAATGGGGAATACCACAGAAATAAGTTATTTAAATGGATTCAGAGATTGTAAAAAAATATTATTATTAATATTTAATCAATATAAACATTGTGGGCCCCAACTGTCTGCTCTGCCGGAAAGCCACGTAACGGGGAATATCACAGAAATAAGCAATTTTATTTCTTTATACATTAATTCGTCTTTACACTTGTTTATTTAATAAATTTTTCTAGTACAATGGAGAACACAGTATGCTTCTGTTAACTAAGTGTACAAAGGTGGCTCCCCAGGATGAGGTTCATCAATTGTAGTACACTTCTGCTAACCAAGTGTACAAAGGTGGCTCCCCAGGATGAGGTTCATCCATTGTAGTACACTTCTGTTAACTAAGGGTACAAAGCTGGCTCCCCAGGATGAGGTTCATCCATTGTAGTACACTTCTGTTTATTTGTGTTTTTTTTTTTATTAATCAGGCATATGTATAATGGCACGTTGAGTCTCAAATATGCACTTCTAAATTTGTTTGTTAGAGCCACCTTTGTACACTTGGTTAACAGAAGTGTACTACAATGGATGAACCTCATCCTGGGGAGCCAGCTTTGTACCCTTAGTTAACAGAAGTGTACTACAATGGATGAACCTCATCCTGGGGAGCCACCTTTGTACACTTAGTTAACAGAAGTGTACTACAATGGATGAACCTTATCCTGGGGAGCCACCTTTGTACAATTGGTTAACAGAAGTGTACTACAATGGATGAACCTCATCCTGGGGAGCCACCTTTGTACACTTGGTTGTCACTGGAAAAAACACTTCTGTTTTACATTTCTTGTGATTTACAAATTAACAACTAAATAATATAGGGAAGTTACAAAACATTTTTCTCAGTATTTTAGGTCAGAAAATTGTAACTGTTCTACTAATCATCAAGGTGCAGGTTTCTTTATTTCCCTGACTCTAATTATAAACTAATAAATTTTCTTTCTATTCAAGCCTTATATATTTTTTGAGTAATCAACTTAGCAAATAACGTACAAGTTTTCTTGAACTGCCGATAGACACGAATCATTCTGAAATGTTTATAAAACCTTTGAATTTGAGAATTTACAATAAAGTGTTCAGGGAGATCTTAGTATTGCATTGTAGTTTTCACCTGTCATCTCTTCCAAGGTTTCTTGATGATATTCTGTCAATTTCCAAAGCAACTTCTTCAATTAAGCCTTTCCACCCTTTATTTCTGAAAATAAAAATTAAAGAATATACCTTGAAAAGAACACTGGAAAAAGAAATTATAAAAACTTTACATTTAGTACTAGCCACCATTGTGTATGTATAAAATAAAATAATTCATTTTCTGTAGATTTTAAGTAATGAAAGCAATGAATGTAACCAGGACATTTGAGCCTATAGTTAAAAATCTGGTTTAGAAAGATATGACCCGAGTACATATAATTACAGTGATTTTTATTTTTCAAATTCATTGGTAAAATAAGAAGATAAATGATGGCACAAACTTAATTCTTTCTCTCTAAAAGTCTATTTTATATTTTAGTTTTCTGAAAGTACTATAATAGTAATGTAAATAAACAACAACAGCTAAACTGTTAACTACTTCTAACAGATAGATTTGAAGAGTTTTGAAAGTATATTTCTCACGATTTTTATCAGTAACATAAATATCTTTTGTCATATTTCATTACTGGAGTTAGTCTAAAAGGTCCACATTACAATTCTGTGTTCATTCTTTAGGTAAACAATACAATCTTTATGAACTGTTTTACTATGAAAGATAAAATAATTCTATGATTTAATGCACTGCATAAAATGTTTTCACGATAAAAACATTGACTCTTTTAATATTATATTTTAAAAACATACACTAATATACACAAATGTTTTTGAGTTAAAGACTATCTCTATATGAATGAAAGTTTGGTTTTACAGAGAAAGGTGATTCCTCATACTAAAAATTATTCAATAAAGTTTACAAAAACCTTAAGTTGCTGTACATACCTATTATATCTAAGATGAGTAGTTTATTGTGTGTTAGGGTAAATTTTAGTCCTTCCTTCTCGTTTTGTTAATGGTCAGTTACTTAATTATTATTGTGAATTTAGGTGTGTCTATAGTATTAACTCTATCGCAACGGTCATCCTTTACTGAGCATGTCACAAGGTTTTAGTGACTTACATTCAAAATTTTATTAAACTACTTTTTGTTTATGTTATACTAATTAGTATAGCATAAAATTTTAGTTAATAATCCATATTTTAATAATATTAAAGTTTTAAGTTCTTAATTTTATGAAACAATATTAAAAAAAATCCTGAATTTCCCCTAGTGATTTTCTCTAGACATCTCCTCTTCTCTATTTTATCCACCACACTTCCAATAAGTACGAAATTGAATGTAAATTACTCACCATAAAATCATCATTGCTCAGACAAACCATAATTACAGCATGTGGAACACATTCTGTGAAATTTTTGAAGTGTCTATGGTTCCAGACTTTTGGATGCCCTGTATACAATGGACAGCCACTTCTTAAAGGAATTTAATCAATCTTATAACACTTTGTTTTGTTTGTTTGTTGAATTTTGCACAAAGTTACTTGAGGGCTACCTATGTTAGCCGTTCCTAATTTAAAAGTGATAGACTAGGGGGAAGGCAGTTTGTCAAGACCGCCTTTCTCAAGTCTTAGTAGTAAGATTAACTCTCACATCATAACACCCACACAAGTGAAAGGGCAAGCATGGGATTCAAACTCACAACTTGTAGATTGCATTTTGCACTTTAACCACCAGGCCTCTAACATTTTGACATTTATCACAGCTGGGATAAACCCTGAAATGATAAAATGTGTGTATCTGTTTGAAAGAAAGAAAAAAAAGAATATATCGAATTCTGCATTTGTCTAATGGTTTGAAAAACGAGGATAAAAGCTAAAAAAGTGGTGAAGGTTGTAAAATACGAGTTTAGATCTAGGAATCTTTATAAACTTGATTTTCACTTACTTAAACTTTACACGATGCCTTGAATAGCCAGCTAACTGTTCATCAGCTCCCATACCAAGAAGTACGACCTACAGGGAAGAAATAATATTTTATTAATATAAAAAACATTAGACTCTTAATAATAGCTCTTAAAATATACTGACAACAACAGCTAACCAAGTAGATCTGATATTTTACCTGTAACTTTCACTTAAACTACAATAAAGACATCATGACTACTTAATTGTGGCATTTTCACCAGCTCAAAGGAAAATTTAATGCTATCAAACTACTGCTATATCACTAAAAAGATATTTCACTGCAAATGAAATGATATTATTGGCATTTTGAATCAACAAATAAATTGTATTCATAGTAAGATACATTTTGGAGTATATTTATATAATAAAATCATTAGAACTGTTATATAACTGGTTACTACAACTGATTGCCTCACAACTGACTATAACTAACTCATTAATTAGAATGAAAGGACACTTTAAGTAGATAAATATATAATAAGGACAGTAATAATAACCAGTTTCTGCTGGTTTCTTATAACTTACATTTAAGATGTCTTTGAAAGTAAGCAAGATGTGTATGTGACGTTTTTTTGTGTTTTTCTTAAATTACCTTAGTATATGTATTTAGGACTAACCTAAAACTCTGAACCTCACGTGATATTACCGGGTTTATGGCCAAAATCATCATCATCATTAACAGTGCCCAACTGATGAAACAATGCATTCTAATCTTTTATAAGTAGATACGTAATAAAAGTATATGTAATTAGCTATACTGATGGCCAGGTCGATTTTCAGTTTTGCCCTATGTACATAGCTTACTCTAATTGGTAATTATTATTATTTACATAATACATTATTCTAACTCTTCTAGGAATGTGTAACAAAAGGAATGTTTTGGAAGCACTTACAATTTCTCAAAAACACAGTGAAAGTGTCAGTTTTTCACTGGTTAAGAAGCACTCTCTATAAAAGTTTGAATATTAATACTGATATCAATAAATGGAACAAAAAATCAAATAGATGCTGTTTTGGTTTCTTCACAGTTCATTTTATTACAATCATAAAAGTTTCTTAGGAGGTTGAGTTCACTGTAGTAAAAGAACATTTACTACAGGCATCAAATTAATCATTTACAAACAACCATTTCCATGTTTTTCTTAAAATTTTCTCACTGAACAAGTAACACCATTAGTATTACATTTATCAGTCTCAAATGTGCATGGTTATTAGTCATTTCCAGTTGCTTTGTTTGTTTTGAAAATTATCCCAAAGTTACGCAAGGGCTATCTGCACTAACCATCCTTAATTTTAAACCTAAAGACAACAGGAAAGGCAGATATTCAACAACAAGAGACTGTAAAGATATAAAATTCAGTAACCCAAAAGACAGATATTTAACAACAGGAGACTGTGAAGATTTAAAGTCTCTTGTTGTTGAATATCTGCCTTTTGGGTTACTGAATTGGGTTA
Organism: Limulus polyphemus; assembly: GCF_000517525.1. Lineage (NCBI taxonomy): Eukaryota > Metazoa > Arthropoda > Merostomata > Xiphosura > Limulidae > Limulus > Limulus polyphemus. The sequence goes on along the minus strand of NW_013670441.1, from coordinate 27,243 downwards.
CTGAATTATAAATCTTCACGAATATCTGCTTTTAACAACAAGAGACTGTGAAGATTTAAAATTCAGTAACCTATAGAATTATACAAGCTTTTATATCTCTGTCTACATCAGTGAAAAAGTGTTATTTTTATTACTCTGTAAAACATTTCTGTGTAAAAATATTCTTAATGTACAAAATGAATCACATAATATAAATCTTAAGAACAAAATAAACAACTTTATTTTTCAAAGTTTTAACAGGCTAACAAATGTACTAAGCTAAAGTTACTTAAATTAAGTAGATCATGTGTTAATTTATTTTCTTTTTCCAGAGTACAATTTACTACCTTAACTTAAAATATCTTAATAATCAAATAACTTATTCTAAAATACGTTTTCTCACTGATTACTGATTTAAAACTACTTGTAACATACTATATATATATATAACACACTAGTAGGCCTAATAATTTTGTATTCACCACTGGACAAAAAAAGGCTAAAGGCCGGTTTGTTCACAGAAGCTTGTAAATGTTATCATGTATTAGATTTCTATTCCTCAAACAAGCTTCACATTTTATTCTTATCATGAAATTATACTTTGGTGAAAATTCAAAGACACCTGCATAGAACCAGTAAATAATAGAGAAAAACTCACTCTTGCAGGACTTGTATATGGTTCGTAAGAATTACTGTCACTCCAAATAACACCACTTCCTCTTGCAGCAAACCAAGAAGCACAACCCAGGCTATCATCTAATACAGTTGCACAAGGATAGACGAGTTGTCTAATACAATCCTGTCTAATGAAAAGTACAAATGAGGTTGAAATAAATTACAACAGAGAAACTTACTCCCATTGTACTGATCAGCTGGAAAAAATATATTACAATTTTACAAACATTTAGTGAAATGAGTATAAAATAATCATATTCTAAACAGAACACGAACATTAGACAGTACCTAAATACAATTGTTTAAAATGTAACTCATATTTTTATGAATGTATAATAATAAAAGGTAGCTCCTTAAAGAATTCTCTTCTACTGTTTTATGTCCAGAAAGAGAACTAAAGAGATTAGTAGTTTATTAAAAAAACTTGGACTAGAGGTTGTAAAAAATACCACTGTATAGAAAACGGGTTCAATGATGAGAAACATTTCGATAATACCAAAAGAACAAAGAACAGATCTCTTACTCTTTTATAACTTTTCTAGTTACTAAAAAAAATAATATAAATGCAAAGTTACTGAGCTACTATAATGGGCTAATCATGTCTTAAATAAAAATAATATTTTTCTTTTAATTAGCAATAACAGCTCAAAGAAATGGATGGGTATGACCTAGTGCAGATTGAAAGGTCTGAGTTAGAGCTACTCGTGCCTTTGAATACACCATGCATTTTCATTTCTGGGGGTTATTAAAGCTATCAGAGTCAATCTCACTATTTGGGGGTATTACAGCTATCAGACTCAATCTCACTATTTGGTTAAAAACAGCTATCAGAGCCAATCTCACTATTTGGTTAAAAACAGCTATCAGACTCAATCTCACTATTTGGTTAAAAACAGCTATCAGACCCAATCTCACTATTTGGTTAAAAACAGCTAT
>NW_013670441.1:2959-24684 GCF_000517525.1 Limulus polyphemus | reverse complement strand
CTATCAGACTCAATCTCAGTATTTGGTTAAAAACAGCTACATAGGCAGCAAGTGCTACTGACTAATTTCCCTCCTTCTGACCAGCAATTCTGACCTGATCATAGTCCACGTGTCAGGTGGTATTCAGATTTAAAATATAAAAATACAAAGATACTTTAAATAAATATATTACAATATGATATACGTTAAAACAGTGGTTTGGTTTATAAGGTTTCTTTTGGAGGTTAAAACATCTTTTATGAGTTTTATCTTATATTTTTAATGTAAAAAACTCCAGATTTAACTCTTGTTAATGTACTTTATTCTTTAAAATATTTCAATCGACAAGTTGAACAACTTATATCTTTGAAAGTGGCTTCAATACATATACCCAAATATATATATATACTTACCTTTGTGACTGTAATTCATTTCTGGTGATGTTAATCTAATTAACAAGAAAGAAAACAACAGTTTCATCATTTAATATATCCTACCAATATTCTTCCTCAGTAACATTAAGTAATGTCTGTAAATATTTTAAATACATGAAAATATAATTCACTATATTAGAAATATTTGTATTAAAAATTAATGAAAATAACTTTAACCAATCAAACAACAGGAAAAATAATACAATGGAAAGTAAGATTTTCAGAAAGAATACTGAGTTGCTGAGCATTTTTTATTTCATTTATTTATTTGATACTAAAAACTACTGACGTTAAAGTAAACAAACATGTTTTAACTTTCTATTCAATTAAAGTACTGAGAAAGAACATAAAATCAATAAACAAATCTTGACAATAAATTAAACTGATTGTAGCAAAAATCTTCCCTTCTTTCTTCAACTAAAACAATGGTAAAAACATTATTGTAAATACATGTATTTACTTCAACAAAGTTCCACTTCCGATGAGGTTTTAGCATACTCAGTTCATTGACTCCCTCCTTTCCAGTGATTCTGTCTGGTGTGTCATATGTTGTTTCAGAGCTGTGTGTTTCTTTTTTACTTGTACTTTGCATCCTGACTTTGTGCTCAAATGCCACATTCAACAGATCAATAGGAAGATGACGTGGTAGAAATCTAAGAAAATGTATTTCTGTTTTGAATGAGATAGAAGAGATTTAACTTTAGGGAAACTGGCTTTAAAAACATACTGAACTTATTTATAAATAACATTTATTGTAATCTGGCCATTCACACAAATAACGTAAAATATGATAATAAATAAACTCACCTATCGGCCAAGTAGGCCAAGATGACTGAATCAAGACCACCAGAAAACATGACTGCTATTGGAGCATGTACACATACTGGCATCTTTTTTCTTTCTTTCCTTGTCATTTCTTTGCTTTTATCAGTATCATTGCTAATTAAGTTACACAAACAATCTTTGCATAAAAGTGGTTGGTTTAAAACACGTAATTTAACAGCTTCTGCTAATACTTCAATAAACTGGCTAACAAGGGATTTAAATTTGTTTATCCTTAAATAGCTAATAAATATTTTGTCCTCTAAAGAAGAACTTTCCAGAGTAGATTCTACATTATAACTATTTAGGTCCATTTGGTCAAGTTGCTTAGAAACACTCTCTTTATCTTCATTATCTTTTAAGGAACCGATGCCACTAAGACGTTTCAATTGTCCACAATCAACTGGAGATACTACGACCACATCCTCTAATCGTGGTTCAGAATCATTCAGACAACACTTAAGTGGTGACAAAACCCATTGTTCAGATGTATAACTATGAAAATCCATAAAGTTTCCTTCACTAACTTCTCCTGATGTCCAATCACTAGCTTTTCCAGATACCGAACAATTCCATGAATATTTTGAAATATTAATATTTTTTTCAAGATTTTTTTCATTCAAGTCAAGACAATATAGTCCATCAGCAGGAACCTCTTTCCATGCCTTGGAAAAAAAATATCATTAATATATAGGAAAAAAACCTGAAAGTATAAATAATACCAAAGTCAAACTTACAAACTTATATAACATACAAAACATAAACAGTCGTTTATGGTGTTTTAACAGTGTAGCTGCTCAAGTCCCAACAACCCACTATTCTTGAGTGTGGTATATCCACCTACAAACTTATATAACATACAAAACATAAACAGTTGTTTATGGTGTTTTAACAGTGCAGCTGCTCGAGTCCCAACAACCCACTATTCTTGAGAGTGTAGTATATCCACCTACAAGCTTATATAACATACAAAACATAAACAGTTGTTTATGGTGTTTTAACAGTGTAGCTGCACAAGTCCCAACACCCACTATTCTTGAGAGTATGGTATATTCACCTACAAACTTATATAACATACAAAACATAAACAGTTGTTTATGGTGTTTTAACAGTGCAGCTGCTCGAGTCCCAACAACCCACTATTCTTGAGAGTGTGGTATATCCACCTACATACTTATATTGGATATACGATACTGTTATAGAGCACAAGAAAAGTGAGTTGTTGGGACTTGAGCAGCTGCACTGTTAAAACACCATAAACAACTGTTTATGTTTTGTATGTTTTATACGTTTGTAGGTGGATATACCATACTGTTATAGAGCACAAGAAAAGTGAATTGTTGGGACTTGAGCAGCTGCACTGTTAAAACACCATAAACAACTGTTTATGTTTTGTATGTTGGTGAACTGAATTAACTTAACAACTACATCGGATACATCCACTTGTTAACTAGAGGTTTGATCAAGTTATCAATTACAGAGTAATACTATAACTCTTACTGAATTATAGAGTAATTACCGACTGGATAATTACTGGATAGGTGTAAATGAAAGAAGGAGATTGGATGCAAAGTGAATTGCAAAATTCAACAATCTTTGTTATAGAATGTAATATAAATACTGTTGTGTGTGTGTATACCTGCTTACACATTTCAAACAATTTGGATCATCATTTACACTAAACTAACTATTGATGATCAAGGTCTACTAGACTATTTTCAAAGATGTTCTAGCCCAGACTGCCAACACCAAGGCTTCTTAGTTTCAAAGAAGCCTCGCATTTAGAAAACAATCCCATGGGAATGGACATTGTCATTACAACACAGGTGGGGGCCATAACACCTAGCTATCACCCAAACAACTGGTGAAGAACAGTGCTTCTGACATCTTCACATACCATTGTGTATTAAGCAATTCTCTTCACGGGTATTTTCTTGTGGATCACGTTCAAACTAAAGAACAGCTACCAAGATTATGGATTGTTTCTGTGGAATATGAAATCATAACTCTGTAACAGTAATATAGATCATTTGGCTGAAAAGTTGACCACTTCATTCCTTTTCTGTTACAGAACTTTTTACCATTTCTTTGTATTTTTCACATTTTATTATGCTGTAAATTGTTTATTATTTGTGTTACAAAACTGATGGTACATCTTCAGAGTTAGACAAAAATTAAACTTCTTAAATGAAGGCTGTAATTGTGCATCTGTGGTATTAACCATATCATTTTTTTTTACATAAATCTTGGGTAATCTTTATTTGCTTTTCATGACTAGTTTACTCCTTACTGTATACCATGACAGTGAGAGAGGCCACCTTGATGCAACTCAGGAGTGCTTTAGTTGAGTGAAATCTTTTCTTGTTACATGAAAGATGTAGCTGCTCTCAAACTACTTTTATTACTTTGTTGTTCTCAGACTCCTGAAGAGAAAACAAAATTGTAAAAATCATTGAAGAAACTATCAAAAACAAAATAAAAACAAAGAATTAAAATAGCTACAGCATATCTTTCAGCATCCCTATACTAGAAAAGTTGCACACTCAGTCTTCTTGAAATATTAGAGAACAACATTACAGTACCACAAAGATGTTTCTAATCTAATGTACAAAATTATCGGTTATGCATACCCTGTCTTCTAAGCCAACTGAGCACAGGGAAAATGTACCTAAGTTGTTTATTTCATTTTTCCACAAGAGACTTCTCCTTCCAAAAATGTCTCGACCAAACCATAAGCACTTTGTATCTTCCTACATCATAAACAAGAATGAAAAACAGATTTTTCACTATTAGTAATTCTATTACTAAACTTAATGATATGTAAATAAATATAAATTAAAGAGTCTAGCACTGGGAAGTGATACTACAATGTTACATTTACTTGTTCTTAACCCAGCAGTTCGACATCATATAATAATAAAATACTCAATTTTTTACAAAAATTATTCTTGTCTGAATGCGTAACAGTACTCTTGACAAAACGAAACATAATGTTTATCTTCACATAATCCAGTTTTTAACTTGTATTTACAGTCATTGTGATAAAACAAGAGACCTTTGAGAGGAAAGAAAATTTAAGGTTTTGGCAGTTTTATGTAGTCAATGGTAGAAATAAAAAATAAAATTTTATTTCAGAAATTTCATCATACTTTAGCAATACTAAAATCAGTTAAAACCTAAACATATATAAATCATCTTGTTCTTTAGTTGATAAAAAAAACAGCAAAGTTAAAATAAAGTGAAATATATAAACCATCTTGTTGTTTAGTTGATAAAAAAAACATCAAAAGTTAAAATAAATTAACAGTATCTTATAATTGAGATATATTAAAAATTACATTACTTCTAAATTACAAAATTGAAACTTATACCTGAAGAATAGTAAAAACTGACAAAAAAATCCAGTAAATGGTTATGTTTGTTAAAGATTACTTTTTGATTTTGTCTCAATGAACTAAACTCTCTCAAGTATAAAACAGTTCACAGCTTCAAAATATTTAGGGTATATTTTTTGTACAACACTTAGAATTATTTTGTTTTTGATCTTTACATACAAAGATAGTCATGTTAACACACATTACACCAAAAAGACATTTCACATAATGTCATATAAATCTTTATCCATGACACTCAATACCAAGATGGTCTGATGACAGCTGATATATATCAAGGTACAAATCCATTCTATGACACTTATAACCAAGTACGGCTGATGACAGCTGATATATATCAAGGTACAAATCCATTCAATGACACTTATAACCAAGTACGGCTGATGACAGTTGATATAGATCAAGGTACAAATCCATTCAATGACACTTATTACCAAGTACGGCTGATGACAGCTGATATATATCAAGGTAGAAATCCATTCAATGACACTTATTACCAGGCTGGACTGATGACAGTTGATATAGATCAGAGTACAGATTCATTCAATGACACTTATTATCAAGCTGGGTTGATAACAGTTGATATATATGAAGGTACAAATCCATTCAATGACACTTATTACCAAGCTGGGCTGATGACAGTTGATATACATGAAGGTACAAATTCATTCATTGACACTTATTATCAAGCAGGGTTGATAACAGTTGATACATATGAAGGTACAAATTCATTCAATGACACTTATTATCAAGCTGGGTTGATAACAGTTGATATATATGAAGGTACAAATCCATTCAATGACACTTATTACCAAGCAGGGCTGATGACAATTGATATAGATCAACGTATACAAATCCATTCAATGACACTTATTACCAAGTAGGGCTGATAACAGTTGATATATATCAAAGTATAAATCCATTCAATGACACTTATTACCAAGTTGGACTGGTGACATTTGATATATATCAAGGTACAAATCCATTCAATGACACTTATTACCAAGCTGGACTGATGACAGTTAATATAGATCAAGGTTCAAATATTTACAATTCACTAACAAAATATGTTAACAAAATATAAAATTAAACAAAGTACATTCTTATAATGGTAGTTTGATAAACTGGCTGGTCAGTGTGATACATACACAAGGGTTGATAAAAAACCAAAAATGGACACCATGTTTCTTTGTTGTCTGTCTTACGTTTTACTACTGATGAAAATGACTTTTTTTATTCTATTTTTGTTAAAGAAGGAGTTGTTTTAAAAAAAGATTGGTATACTTGTAGAGTGTAAAAAGTACTGGCTGATGCGTGCTATTAGTTTGCATCCTTTTAAACTTATATTTCTTAACCGTTTTGGGAAGCCACATCCATTCAGTTTACAGAATGGGTCCTTGCACCCCTTGTCTTTAAGGATTTGTTAATAGTTCCCTCTTACATTGAATTATATAACATCTATAACCAATAGAAAGTCCATGTTTCCATCTATCAAATGACGTATTACATTATATTGTGTTCTGAACAGATAGATGTCAATAACAGGAGCTTCATTCCCGTCAGAACTTTAACGACTAGCTTGGAAGAATTTGTAATGGCTATTGTTGCATAGTTACGGTTGAAAAGTATAGAAAGTTTTCTATCAATCTGCTATCAAGTGATCTCAGGAGGCTGAAACCCTATTTGTAATGGAAACACTGAAAGGTTTAGCACCCCCATAAATGACATTTCACACCCCTAAGGGGGTAGGTGCACCACAGGTTAAAAAACACTGTTTTATTTGATAGATATAAATAGAAGTAATAGTAAACTTGGCTTTGATTGGTTTTTTGAAGGGTGAAGGGTTGATCTAGATAAACCAGTCGATCTTCTGTTACCTTGATGGTGGTGAAGTTTGTTTCTCTATCTAACTAAAAAGCAATGTCATCAGCTTTAAAATATATTTCATCTAAAATCTTATACTGTTGATTAATATTAATTCCACCTACATGTACAGAAAAACATAATTAACTTCAGATAGTATACAAAATAATATTATTAATTTCAAGAAATACTTATTAAAAATCATGATACAATGAAACAACGTTTCAGTGAATGTTGAAATACTTATTAAAAATCATGATACAATCACTCAACGTGTCAGTGAATGTTGAAATATTTCTCATGATACAATCACTCAACGTGTCAGTGAATGTTGAAATACTTCTCATGATACAATCACACAACGTATAAGTGAATGTTGAAATACTTCTCATGATACAATCACTCAATGTGTTAGTGAATGTTGAAATACTTCTCATGATACAATCACACAACGTGTAAGTGAATGTTGAAATACTTCTGTTTTTAGGTTAATAAAAATTCATACGTACCTGCCAGTAGATAAATGACCATGGTCCTTTGATGCTGCTTATTACTTTTATAAAACCTTCAGAACATCTTACATCTGATAAACATTTAGAAAGTCTTGCTGTATCACACTCCTCATCATCTACCTTAAAAAAAAGGAAAATGTTATGTTTTCAATTCACTTTAGGTAAAAATAAAATTTCTTAGTATTTAGTTTTTAACTTTAATTACTCGTCATTCAGGCTTATATCCTTCCTATCTGGTTGGAGTTTATACACCAGTTAGTTAACAAGTTTACTTGCTCAGAAAAATATACCCAGTAACAAGCATTGGATTAATTTACATCTAAACCGATGTAACATATTGGGATTTAGATATTATTACTCGTTACCTGATGATGACAAAACCTTATTGAAATGTTGTAGGTTTGTTAATATGTTAAACTTGTAATAAAGTTTTTCTCATTACTCGTTCAAGCCATTCTAATGATTCTGAGAACACAAAAATTTATTTGATGTCATGATTATTCAACAGGAATAAAAACAATTTTCATTTCTTTGCTTTCACTACAAAACTATCACTATATTTTATATTAGTTCTAAAGTCTCAATAGTATATGTAAGTTATATTGAATGAAGTTATGTTGAAGTAGGTAGAGAAAACTGTTTTTGTAAGTGAAAACAATTATTAGCTTTCCAATGTAATGTAAAATATGTATAAAACTGATATCTTGTACAGATGTTCTAGAAAACCACCTGTTTCAAAAAGAGAATTATACTGTTGCATATCTGCTTGTTTGTCCATTTCCTGTATAAATTATTTCTGAGAAACTTCAGCGATACAAGTCATTTCTTGATTAACCTAGTTTATTCTTCCTCGATACAAACTTTTAATACACAGTAATTTCACAGTGAGTACGTACCTCGTCACTCTAAACTTAACACCTTTTATAACACACTCTATAAATGACAGTGATTCACACACTTTACTTATGGTGCCAACTGTTCGCTCGACTCAATTATCTATCTGCCGCTGGCTTTCTTTGCCAGGCTTATATATACTAAAAAAGAGGGCATCTAGATCACACTCGAGCTGGCGGGGAAATTCATGATCCTTCAAGAAACTCCAGTGCTCCCAGCGTCGCATGACTTCTGCTGTCGTAACAATACCAAACTACAGCACAAATTTGTTACAATGTAAAAAAAGTAATTTTTTAATTCAACATAATGAATATACATATCAAAGTTTTTATCATCTGACTTATAAAACTGTTTTATTTCCTATTCACTTTTGTAAAGCTTCTAATTTTAATCATAAATTAAAATTACTGTACAGACGCTGATGCACAACACAACACTAAATCAAGCTTACGTCACAACTAAAAAGTTAGTCTTGTAAATACACAATAAGCACCAGAAAAAATGGTAATTCAAGTTATGAATGATAGAATATATTTAATGAGATTTAAAATATGTAAAACTTAAAAGATTCACAATAGGATAGGAATTACCTCTAATCCATGAAATATTTCGCCATTCCATAAAAGAAGATTCCCATAACTATCTTCATAAGGTTGCTGCACAACAGATGTTCCTCTAAGATGTAAAACAGATGCAAAAAATATGGCTTTTACTTTATCTCTGATATAAATTATCTTAGAACTACTAGCATCTGGACCCCGTCTCTTCAAAATACTATCCTGAAAAAAAAAAAAACCATTTAAAAAGGTATTTACAAATTTTCATAACGACAATCACTCCACACATAAGTTAGGTTAATAATTATATATATATTATTGCACTTTCCTAAGCCTAAATTGAAACTTATGTCATTCCAAAATGTATGTATTTATAATTATCATGGTTTTGATTTTAAAAACTTAGTACAAGTGATAAACCACCATCAATAAGACTACATTTCATTTTCTATATCTTTGTACAAAATTAAAATACACCAAAGCTCATTAAGAGGGCAATGTTATTATAATCCATTGATTGTTTTCATTATAAACAATAAGTAGAGTATATAAATGCTATAAAAACCATTACACAATATGTTACCATTGTTAACGTTTTTGTTGTCAATAAGATTCAATATCTACATCTAGTATTTGGTAATGTTAAACATGTAATACACCTAAAAGAAGTGTTACATGCATCAACTTTCATTGATTTCGGTATACAGTGTCTAGCATCAACTTTCATTGATTACAGTATACAGTGCAAATAATGACTTCACTGTAATGAATAAAACAAAGATGATATACATTTGTAATAACAAAACAGAACAAACTTGTTTTATGTGCCTTTACTTAATAGCAAGTTCTAGACACATTTACCTTGTGTATTTTTATTTCATTTTCATCTGTATTTAGTTTGAGCCGAAGCTTTATTTAAACTATTTCAGTGTGTCAGATTCTTATGGAATTTGGCATAAAAGGTTAGAAATAGATATAAAATGTGCCCACTGGTAAAAAGTCACAAGCAGTGATAACTAAACACCTTTCTGGAAGATTGAGGCTAGTAGGGTTTCTTGGGGGTTTGTTTTGAGACCTTCGTTGTTATATGTATGATTGTAACAGGTACTTGTGTAACAATGTTCTGATTACACAAAGGTGTTGATTTACTGATTCTGTGGAGAGTTTTCTTTAATTCATAGCAAACCACAGAAGAAGACTGGCATGTAGAGGAATAGGTTTACAGCTATGAAAAAAAAAAGACAGAAAGACGAACACTGTAACCACTTGTAAGACTTTAATAAAGTCTCTTTCAAAAATACTGGTTTAACTTTTTGGTCACATTATTACAGAATACATAAATAGACTACTAAAAAACTATCTATTATAAAAATCATGACAATAAAATCCAGAAGAAAATATTTATTATAAACCTAACATTTTGACTTCCACCTTTCTCAATACTTATGTGTCTACCATTGTCAACATTTCAATTCAAATATGTTATAGTCCTATGTTATTTTCTACATCATATGAACTGCAAGCTCAACAACAGTCGACAATTAACTAGTGAAAAAGATGGAAGCCAAACCATTAGATATTAATAGTTTTTCTTCTGAATTTTGTTTTTGTGATTTTGATAATGATTTCTAATTCTAACTCCCAATCTATATTTAAACAACTAAACTAATAAAAAGATATATACTTGAAAAAACTTGAATTATGTAAATCTAGGAATTTTTTTCTCTTTAGATTATACAACTAGAAGTGACTTGGTTTTGGTGTTTGAAATTATTAAGTACTTGGATGAAGTGTTTAATTACACAGACATACATATCACAGTTTATTCTGTGCCTTTTCCTTTTAAAAATACTAGTCTGATGAAACTTTTTCTTCACTTACCTTTATGTGAGTGCAATGACACACACAATTAATGGTGCTCCTGCTTTTTTCATTGCTAGGAACAGACACATGAAGACAGGCATATATTCCACACATCATGGAGGAAATCTATGAAAAAAAACAACTTTGAATACAAATTACATGTACATGCCACTTAACAAAGCACAGATTTGATAATTTAATCAAATTACTGATATATTCTGTAAGTCAAAAGGAAGAACAGAACCTATGTTATATCTGAGGTAAAAACCGTAACTTACATTAATTTAGTAACAAACATTTGATTCAAATCAATACTTAAAAGAACATCTCTGACAAGTGTCAAAATACATTAAAAATATCTTTTAAGATTTTTTATATCAAGGAATATGCAGTGATATCAGATAAAAAACAGTTAAAAACATTTCAAAGACTATTACATCAGAGGCGCTAAAACAAACTATCTCACAAACAAATGATTTATTGTATATTTATATACATGTGTCTGTTTAGTTTGTTCCTGCTCTTCAGGATGAAGTGGTTCTCTTGTATATCATATTCTTATTGTATGACAATGTGTCATAGTTGAAACAGCTACTAATGTTAACATTTTCCTTACCTGAAAATGCATTTCCAATAGATACTCATCTCTACACACCTTCCTCTTGAGTTTATGCATTCTGCCCAAGAGATTTGCAAGCCATTAGCCTTGTGAAAACTCCCACCTAATGAAGACATCATCATGCAGCAGAACCCTCCACCAACAGGAGTGCAACATTCCTCCTTGCACAATAACTCCCTCTAAATTCATGCTCGTGAATCCTCAATCTATGATGAATCAATGATTAAATGTGCACCAGAAAAGTGGGGAGAATGGGTGGGAACATGGGCAGAGGTTATTATCTATCAGAAATACATTTTTCACATAAGGCAAATGTTAACTTCCAAAACAATACCTCACCTCCATAGGGTACCATAGAGGCACACACCCATGGGAGACTGCATCTTGTCTCATCCAGGTAATACTCTTTACCCATGCAGAAGAATAGAAGTGACAAAAAAGCATAAAAGTGTTACAAGGACAGGTGGAACAGATAGATGACCATCTGAGAACTCACATACAAGCTGTCAGAAAGCTAATACATGTAGTGAGGTTGTGGTTCATGCAGACCATACCTTGTGTGCTCACCTCCTCTACCATCAGACTCCACAAGTCAAAAAAAGCTGAGAAAAGGGTACTTGTGTTAAGTATTCATGCTCACCTCTTCTACTGTCAGTCTCTACAGGTTTCATTCCAGCTGCAGGAGGAGATCATTATGTGGGATCGTGTCTGTATGGATACCAATATAAACCTCTACTTGACCATTAGTCACTACAGACCCCTTACCTACTGTGGGAGTAGGGTATGTGTTACATCACTGGTGTATATGTGTTCATATCAACTCTACTGTCAGTCTCTAAGGGTCCTATGCCAGCTGCAGGAGTAGGGTGTGTGTTATATCACTGGTGTATATGTGTTCACCTCAACACTACTGTCAGTTTCTAAGGGTCCTATGCCAGCTGTAGTAGTAAGGTATGTGTTTCATTATTGTTGTATATAATGTGTTCACCTCAACTCTACTGTCAGTTTCTAAGGTCCTATGCCAGCTGCAGGAGTAGGGTATGTGTTACATCACTGGTGTATGTGATGTGTTTACCTCAACTCTACACACCTGCTGCAGGAGTGGGGTGTAGTTGTTTGTTTTGTCAGTATGACATGGAATGGACTGGTAGTAGAGGTAGCATCAGGCCACTTGAAGATTGTGATGTACCATATGTACATATATGAGGTTACCTGCACTACACTCCGATGTCACTTCTCACTGTAGAAGGGTCCCTTGTTAAGTCCCACTTTGTGAAGATTCTCCATGATCCACCACCCAAGCTTCTGGGAGCTGATAAGTGGCAAGGGTCTCCTAATGAAAAAGTGATGTGTGAGATTGGATCAGAAGGGTATTATGTAAGGAATGGAGGGGCTTTGACAAGAAAAGATGGATTTTGGACACCAAGGTTGGGTTTGTCAGTGAGAGGCCAGCAACATGATCCTGCACAGGGTGTTCTAAATCAGAGAAAGGATCCAGGAGTGGAGGCAGAGGGAAGAACAAGAAAAAGATGGCACCAAACCTGATGAAAGGCAGAGACAGAGTAGTAAGTCAAGAGTAGATCAATAGATGATGTTAAGGGACCATTCTGTGTGTGTGATGTGGTCTCATCCAAAAAGACAGCCTGTGACAATGTTCAGTGAACTTGAAACATGACTGTTTATGAAATTCATCCAAGTGGAATGGAGAAGGTCCAAAGTCAAGAAGCAGGGGGACCTTGATAGGGTCTCCCCTTGGCAGTTGATATGAGACAAGGCAGTGGATCTAACCAAATGGATCAGAACTAATCAACCAATAAGGAGAGGGAAGAATTGTGGGGATGCGTAATGTATAGCAAGCAGGTTGAAGGCATGATAAGTACAGAATGTCCCTCCAGGGACCAAGAGCCCAAAGTTAGACCATCAATCACAGACATATCTAATCCTGAAAGAGAAACACCATATATAGGTGAAGGTCCAGACTGGAAGGAGGTAAGGGAACACCAGAGGTGGTAGTAGAGAGGTCTAGCTGTCAAACAAGATCCTCCAGAAGAGAAGGTGGATTTATGAGGCTGGTGGAACCATGATAAGGTTCCACTGGTTGCACAAAATCCACTGTAGGGGGTGTATATGTGCACAACCAAGTAGAATGAGAGGTTCCAGATGAACCATTGGCCCCAATGATGACTGGGTATTAAAAGTTTTGTAGGAGAATGGGAGAAGGATGGTGTCAAGTTTTTGTATAGGTCTGCATTCTTTTCAGTAGGTGTCTGTGAATTGTTTGTGTAAGTGTCAAGTATAAATGGACAGTACACAATCCACTTATTTTAAGATAATATATATTCAAAATAAGTGAAATGTTTGTACCGAAAATTCATTACATTATTGTTTACCACAGTTGAATCTAGAGCTTTAACTAATTCACTTTTTCATCAAAAGTCCACACAGGCTGGTTCAGTTACTTTAGAATCCAATTGACAAGATAAATTATTCTTCTCTAAATCTGTTGTTACAATACAAACTGTGAAACTTTCACCTTAGAAATCACCCGCTATGGCTAAACTGATAATTGTGTAGTCTAACTTCACTTTTACTTTTCTCTAACTTACTTTAACCTTCTTTCTTACTCTCTGTATTTGCACTTATCTATAACGTGCGACAGAAAAATATAGAAATATTTAGCATTTTATTGATAATAATATTCACATAATGAGAAAAACTTAGAAGCTTCAAGAAAGATGACATCAACAATATTACAAAAGCCTAGTACAGCAATTAAACTACATACACAATGTGTGACTCCTACAAAGCTATGTAACAAACTATGAAAACTAAATAATCATTAAATATTAGATCACTAAATAAACTAAATAATAAATCTTATACTAAACAGTCTTGTATATCCAGCAGAGTTATATTTAATATATTAGAAAATTATTTAACTATGGTGATTTATTTTTATGCCATTAACCAATAATGCATTCATGATGTTCAAGAAGTCTTGATAGAAATGAATAAAAACCCTATAACCTGAGCATTTTTTAAAGGTGAACCTTTCTTCTTCAGGGGCAAACTGGGAATGGTGGTGTAATCAAATGACTGATGAGTTTAGTGATGTCATGAAAGTCATCCGGTTTTCCATTTCCAGTACAGTGTAGCCAATAGTGAAAGTGTATGTGGAAAGGTGTTAGGAATATTTTTACTTTAGAAATGGATAAATATATGTATATTTAAAACTATACTTAAGTGTTTAAGTAAAATAAAGGTGACACTTGGAGACTGATTGAAAATGATATGCTATGATAATCAATTTATAAAACAGGTATGGAAAATTATCTTGAATAAATAGTAAATTTTAGGAAATTCAGCATTCACATTACATGAAAAAAATAAGCAGAGAATAAAAATTATTTTTCTGACAGAGATGAAACCAATGAATGGAGGTCACTGATTCCAGGTTCTAGATTAATTCCAAAAGGTTGAACAGTGTTAGATTAGCAATCCAATAAGCTTCTTTTATTCCTCTATCTGCCTTAGTTTTGAATCCTATTTCAATGCCGATTAGAGTAACATTGATGATGGAATGACTGGGTTGGTTAAAGTGTTGAGCAACAGGGAGATCTTTTTCGGTGTTAATAGAAGATTTATGGTTGTTGAAACGTTCTCTAAGAGTTTTTTGTGTTTGTCCTACATGATGGTAATTGCATTTTTACACTGTATAAGGTAAATGTTTTTTTGTCTTAAAAGTGATTTATTTGGATATTTTAAGTTTCTATGATTGTGCTTGTCAGAAAATGAGTCAGTGGTTTTTATGAACTTGCAAGTTTGACAACAGGCTTTATTACATGGACGACAAACATTTTTGGGTGAGATGCAATTTACTTTTGTGTGAACAAGGATATCTTTCAGAGTTCTGCTTCTTTAGAAGGAGACAACGGGAGCTTCATGAAATATCTGTTTAAAGCAATCATTCAGTTGCAGGAAATGTTTTTTCAAATTTGTCAAACGTTTTTGAGTTTAAATTGATAGGTAATAATACGAGTAATTCTATTTGAAGGTTTAGTATTGCTCTGATTTAGGATGTTTTTTCTGCTGAGTGTTGTTAGCCTTTTCAATTTGTCTGTCGATTTTGATATCTTTATATCCTCTTTGTAACATGTTTTGTTTTATATCCTTGGTATGTTTTCTGTAATCTGTTTCATCTGAGCATATTTTCTTTATTCTAAGAGCTTGACTGTAGGTAAGGTTTTCTTTAGTGTGAGAGGGGTGACAGTTTTTATAGTGAAGGTATTATGGTCTGTCTGTAGGTGTTTTGTAAAAGTCAGTGTGTAAAATTCTGTCTTTTAGAAAAACATGACGTCAAGAAAGTTAATCTGGGTAGGCAAGTAATCACAGGTAAACTTGATTGTTTTGTGAAAGGAGTTTGCATGTGAGATAAATTCTTTAAGTGATTTAAGACCGGCTGTCCATATGAAAAATATATTGTCTCTGTAATGTTTCCATGTATGAGGTTTTACAGGGCTTAGTTGTAAAAGCGGGTTTTCAATATGACCCATAAAAATGGTGGCATAATTGGGAGCCGTTTTGGTACCCATTGCAGTACCATTAACCTGAAAGTAATACGTTATTGAAATCGAAGATACATATACTCTCTCACTTATGGACTGATAAAGGCCCAGTGGTTACTTTGGATCTGAGATTTAATGATTAGTGCCCCTTTACCACCAATAATAAAAATAAAATCATGACATGCTTTGTATTCTGGAGCTGTAGGTGCTAAACTCACAATCATGCAGTCTAACTTTACCTTTACTTTCACTAACTTAACTAACTTACTTTCTGTATCTGCACATATTTATAACATGTGACAAAACAATCTAGAAATGTCTAGTCCTCTACAATATTAAACATAACGAGAACGACTTAGAAGCTTCAAGAAAGATGATATCACCAATATTACAAAAGCCTAGTAGAACAATTAAACTATATACACAACGTACGACTCATACAAAGTTATATGGCAAAACTTGTCATAACTATTGCTTATAAAATAATTAACTTTTAACCCTCTTCTTATGAAAACTAAATAATCATTAAATATTAAGAGAGACTTAGAAGCTTCAAGAAAGATGATATCACCAATATTACAAAAGCCTAGTAGAACAATTAAATTATATACACAACGTACGACTCATACAAGTTATATGGCAAAACTTGTCATAACTATTGCTTATAAAATAATTAATTTTTAACCCTCTTCTTATGAAAACTAAATAATAACTTATATATCCAACAGATGGGCACAGCATTGATGAGTCAAGGGGAATTACCTGTTGAATGAGAACTATGGTCTGGGTGAGGAAGGATTAGGAAATTTGATGGGCTACCCCAGATGATCAGAATTGTGAAGAGGAAGGGAAGTTGGGAGGATTAAGCATGGGAACTGGTTAAAAAGTCTGTCATCAACATAAGATGAACCCAGAACATGAAGAAGTCAACATATAATGCAAATAAGAATGCAGTGGGACCAACACTATACCAAACAGAAAAGCACAGATCTGGAAATGTGATCCAAGTGGATGAATAGGAGAAAACATAGTGAAGATGGGGTGATTGAGATGTGAAGAAAGGCATCCAAAACACAGATCTTTGTCGCCCACAGGATGGGCTGAAATGAACAATGGAGAGAAAAATTCACAATCCAATATTGTATGATGACCAAGTAATAATAGAGTGAAAAGGAGTCAATAATCAGGTACCAGTCCCCAATTTTTAGGATGAGAACAGAAAGGTGGGAGAGAAAATCCAGAAATGAGCTATGAACCCTTACAATGGGTTAATTCTCATTTAGTTCCAACACCACCCCTGAGACATCAAAGGTATGCAGGAAACTGAAAGGAAACTGGTTAGAACCAGGAGGGGGGAATACAGGGTGGTCACTGACAATTAGTCTGTCAAAATAAGATGTCAGGTGGATGCGGGACAAGAAGGGGAGAATAAAAGGTATACAGAACATGGAACCAGGAGTGGGAGAAGGGACAGGACAAAGTACAGGTTGAGTACTTCAAAGACGTGAGGAAGGTTGATGGTGGCCAACTGAAGCCTGTGATACCAGGGAATCAAGGACACCACCAGGTTTCTCCAGATGAGGAGAAATGGCAAAACAAAGGTCCCAGAGAAAGGTGGAAGATACATGGATCTGAGATAGAAGGGTACCCTTTCCTAAAAGTTCCAACAGCAGAGGAACCAGAGAAGAAAAGAAATGGTAGTAGAGGTGGAATGGGCCATGAAAGCCAAAAAAGAAAAGATCTAGATTCCTGAGAAAGGTCATGAGAATAAGGGCTACCAACATAAGGTGAAGGTACCAAGGAAGGGTTGTAAGAAATTCACAAAGACAGGATAAGTGAGCTTTGGAAAGAGAAAAAAGCAGCAATAAATTATACTCCTCAAACTGGCAAAGGTGACTCTGAAGATTGAAAGTCTAAAAATGGGAAATGCAAATTGCTAAGAGGGAGAATAAAGGAGACAGGCAGGGAGTACGAGGGATAAAATCATGGGAGAGAAGGTGTACCCAAAGGAAGTGGCATGTACCGATAAAACAAAGAAATCACAAGGAAAGGCTTATGTAGAAGCAAACAAGAAGAGCCAAAAGACAATGGAGTAAGAGAAATAACTGAATATTCTTTAGAAAAGAGGTGAAGAAAGTCAGAGGATGTCTGAGGGTCATTCATTAGATAGAGTAGTTCACAATGTAAACCTGGAGGTGGAAATTGGTGCTCAAATTCATTCTCATCAGTTTCAGTCGCAAAAAAAGGAAAATGAGTGGAATAGACAGGAGCAGATGGCTCTAGCTGCATAATGGGCCCCACCACACAATGGAAGATGGCCATCACATCTTCTACAGGAAAGGAACTTCCAGTATAAATGGCATTAATTTGTTCTGTATGAGAAGATACTTCACTCATATCAGCTTTAGAAATATTCACATTAAATTGTGAATTCATGTTGAGTTAACTCAATCAAGTAAAAACTGAAATCTGAAAAAAAATCACAAATCTCAGCAAACTCCAAACACATCAGTGCACTACAGTGCCGAGGAAAAGAATGAGGATTCATGAGCATGAATGTAGTGGGAGTCATTTAGCACTTCTATACTTCTGTTGGTGAAGGTTCTGTTGCATGATGACATCATCATCATCATGCAGTGGTGCAAGTTTATGTGAGATTATGTGGGAGTTTTCACAAGAAGCGATCTGTCCGCAGAGGTGAGATATGATTTTGGAATTTGCATCTGCAACTAGAGTTGAATACATATTTAGTCAAGTACATCCACTTAATTTTCTAAATTTCTTTGCAGTTTCTGCATGTAGTTAATCAGATACTTATTGAGTGGATGATACAAGGTTATAAACATGTGCTAAACCTTTTACACGGGTAAAGGTTACATACTGCAACCTCTATGATTAAGCCTCAAGTTGAAGTATGTAACCCACAGATTTGAGGGATACTTTAATGTGGCTTAACATGAGTATGAAAGTAGATTCTTTCAATAGTTCTGTCTCTTGTTTTGCTTAATCTTCAGTTCTAATGTTCCTGCCCTTTACCCAGCAGTCAAACAACTGTTAGATAAACGGAAGACAGCCAGCAATGTAACATATACAGACATTAATTTTACTAAAAGACTTTGTTTATTTGTTCACATTTACAACAGTCATGGAGACAAACAGCATAATTCTAGTAAATATTTAGTTCTCAACATGCTAGTCAGTTTGACAGAATTAGATTATTTAAGTGCAAATCAGAT
The DNA here is from genome assembly GCF_000517525.1 of Limulus polyphemus. Taxonomy (NCBI): domain Eukaryota; kingdom Metazoa; phylum Arthropoda; class Merostomata; order Xiphosura; family Limulidae; genus Limulus; species Limulus polyphemus. The sequence continues at coordinate 5,948 of NW_013670441.1, read as the reverse complement.
GCTATCCCCCTATCAACAACATAAAACATAACAAATTTGTTTCATTCCCTTTTGTGCCAGAAAAAGCTAATGAAATTACATGCCTAAAAACTGTAAAAACTGTATTTAAACCTTCACAAGAGATAAACATCTTGGTACCTAACCTAAAAGAACCCCTACTAAAAGGTAAAAAAGGCAAGGTATATATAGTATACATATGACAAACATCACATTCCTTGGAAATAAGATGCAAAGAACACCATGGTCACGTGTGTAGAGGTGAGTTTCAGATACTTCCTTTGAACATATCTTCAATTTGAAACAGGTCACAAAATACTTTGGGACAAAATTTTTATCCTACACTAACAAAAACAAGAAAGGAAAGAGCCTGTAGAAACTATAGAAATCATCAGATCAAGTGATCTCTCACTAAATCATGATAACAACCTAGCACCATCAACTGTATTTGGCTAATTTTATTCATTATTCATACACTTGACCAGCCTTGATCTTTATCTATAATCCTGTAACATTATTATGTACTTTCCTTTACATTAAACCCTTTGATCTTTGTACTTATATGTACAAACTCTGTATTGCTTAATTACACTTGCAAGATACAGATCATATCCGAAGAAGACAGATGAATTTTCTGTCTAAATAATTGGTATGTTCCACCATAAATAAATATATCACCTCATTATGCTTACAAATTGTCATTTGCCAACTTATTATTAATTACTCAAATACTTTTTGAAAAAATGTTAGCACTTATATGCATTTCAGTCTTATCCTACTACTAGTCAGTACTACAGAAATAAATTACAAACGTAATTCTTTGTAATGTAATTTTAAATTAGTACTCGTATATACCATTACTACTAGTAAAAGTAGTAGTAACACAACTCTAGAAATTCTAATACCAGGAAATTTGTAATCCGTTACAAAATATATTCAAATCGTGTAATATATATATTTACAAAATATAAGTTGTAATAACTATATCATAGTTAAGTTATAGTTATACTAAGTTAACTTATAAATACAAGTTACAACTTATACTGTATACACATACAAGTTGTGCAAGCTATTATACAACTCGTTCTGTCAATTTTTAAAGCCTTATGTGAATTTGTTTCAAGTGCAATGTTGTCAGACCTCCAATTTTATTAATTATATTTTATCACAGAATATACTAAAGCCTCACCTACTTTTCAATATACTGCCATTAATGACAGCCTCGTCAACTGCCTTCACGCCGCCTACAAAAGAGAAAACCGGTAAATATTAACTAAAAAGGTTAAATATTTAAATTTAACTTGAAATGTTTTTGAGTGTTACAAAAAGAAGCCAAATATCTTGTATCTAGTTTCTTTTTTTAATTATAACGTTAAATAAAAAATACGTATCAATGATTCTTTGCTTTGTACAATATGTTTCTGGTTTTATCGCTATTAGACATTTTACGTTTATGTACAGATTTCCCTTCAATAAAACAATTAAGATAAAGTTGAGATTTACAATTTTGGCGTTATGGTCGACTTTCCAGAATTCATACGTAATAATAGCAACACTACGCGGAGTAAAAGAAACGAACATTCAAAAGAATAGCAGATTAATTTAGTAACATGTTTATATAGCATTGCATGCTTGTATATTATTGTTCCAAAATCGGGTGCTTTGTATCGATATTAAGAATCAGAAGACACTTGATTCCAATATTTTTAATTTTTAACTTAAGTCAACATTCAAAACTTCATAGATATGAACGCTTGTAATAATGATATTGTTACGACAGCGGGGGTCACGTGAGACTAGTAACACGTCATATTCTCGAAGGTTCGTGAATGCTCGAGCGTTTACTAGATTTCGGTATTCTTGTACATATAAGACGATCAAGACGTGACGGCAACAATGGGTAGTTGAACTGCGGACAGAGAGAGACATATTGTTGAGCGAGCACGTGAGACGTTCATTGTGAATTATAGCGTTTGTTATAGCGCGACTATGGAAATTAAGTGTATTGCAAAGTTGTATTCAGAAAGAATAAACCAGTTTTATTTAAGAAAGGACTTGTATCGCTAAAGTTTTTTCGAAAAGAATTTTTACGGAAAGTTAATCAACGACCAGAGACGCAACAGTATCATCTTTTTTCAGTGTTTAATGCTGTCAATGGTGAGACTAGGAAACACATATATACATTTTGGCAGGGTAGGATCGGATCATTTTCATCTAAGACAGCTTTAGTTTTCTAAAGGCGATTGGCCTTTGGAAGGGTTGCCTTTAGATACGATAAATGCGGTTCATTTAAGAGACAGCTTGATAAATATTTAAATGATAAGTGTTGGCTTTGAGTTTTTAGTTGAATTTAGTGGATAGGATACTCTAGATGAAACAAAAGATCCATTGTTGTCCTTTAATGTTATGTTAGCTAAAGGGCGCATTTAGTTGAATTTGCCAACTAATTTCATGGACTAAAATTTTTGAACTTCATTTGGTAGTGACATAGCCAGAGTAGTATAGGAAGGCACTTCATCTAGAGATGGCGCACCTTTAGTGGTAATAGGTGTAGACCAAACAGATTTTCCTGTTTTTTAGTAAGTGGGGTTTTAGGTTGGAATTATTGAGCGTATGCAGAAATAGGTGTAGCTCGTTTAATCTTAGCATTTACCAATTCGTTTTCACAAAGTTTTATTCTGTCAAAGATGTTCTTCCACTTTTTTGATTTTGCTGTTATAATCTATTCGTACTTCGCTTTTGACTTTGTGGGTGTCCATTTGTACTTATTCAGTTTTACTGTTGTAATCTCTCTGGTCATCTTTAAAGTTTCTGTCGATCTTGTTTTCTATCAGAATGTATTTGCTATTTGAATTAATTTAATATTGTGAGAAAAGTTTAGATAAACGATATTTACACTCCAGATGTATATATATATATATATTTTTTATTACTACCAACGTTTCGCTTTTACAGCTTCTTCAGGGTTAATACATACAAACTGTTTGATATT
>NW_013670441.1:0-2058 GCF_000517525.1 Limulus polyphemus | reverse complement strand
GAAGTATACGTTAATTTATAAAATTGATTGTGATGTTCCATCTCTCGAGTTTGTCGCACGTGTATAAAATATTGTTGTTTCATTATTTTCTAATATCCGTATAATAACACATGACATATATTAGTAAAATAAAATATAAAATTAAAGAGAACCGAAATATGTTTTATGGTTACTTGAAAACACACAGACAGAAAATAGAAGTTGCTAAGAAACAATAGTAAGTGGAAAAGATTCGAAATTTACTAGCAGTGTTAAAAACTAATTGTAATACTGTGTGGTACTCCATTGTAAGCAAGTATTAAACTGGAAGTAATAATTGTAAAATGTATTGATACAATTTGTTGTTCTGTGAATGATGTTTTGGTTTCATGTACCATCCATTGTCTCTGTTCATTTTTGGATGTTTCTCGTTAAAGAGTATAACTTCCATATATTTTCTCTCTTTAAAATCTTTGGTTTTTTGTAAAATGCAAACTTTAAATGGGGTCTGGCTTTCTGTTTGGGGATTCGTGTTTGTGTAGGAAATTCGAGAGGTTTTGTGTTGGTCATGTGTGTATATAACGCATTGTTCAATAAATAGTAATAAAAAACAAATATATACATGTATATACATACATCTGGAGTGGAAAGATCGTTTACCTAAACTTTTATCACAATGTAAATCCCTCTAGTGTGCGCTGCAAACTTTAAAAGAAAACTTAACTTAATAGCTTACAAACACTGAATGTTTGCAGTAACTCAATAACTTCTCTAAATTCTCACCCACTACTCAAATGAATACTTCAGTGAACTAACTGTTTACTAAAAGTATAACTTACTACAATAGGAGGCGTTGCACTTTACAAACATACTTATAATAACACCAGATGGAGGCCCTTCATGGCCAGGTGGTTAGGACCCTCAATTCGTAATCTGCAGGTCGCTGGTTCAAATCCCCGTCCCCCGAAGTATGGCCATTATTATGTGACGGTCACTCCCACTATTCGTTAGTAAAAAACATAGCCCAAGAGTTGGTGGTGGGTGGGCTTTCCCTATAGTCTTACACTGCTTTGCGCGAAATTCAAAAACAAACAAACCATCAATCGTTATTTGATTGTATAGAAATTAACACGAGACATAATCTGCATTTGAAGCATGGGGCGGCGCTGTCCTTGCAGGACTACACCACTACAAATTTTATGAAAAACCACAACATATACGAACGAACAAACGTGATTTGCTACCGATACCCTTGTTGAAAATAACTAAAAGATTTATTTGAATTAGCGTCAATAAACTAAGAAGGCTGCTCAATTATAACAGTTCTCAAAATATAATAATTGTTCCCCTATTTCCATTTTTATCTTCTTAATCATTTTTCTTGGACGTTTTAGTAATTCCGACTTAATTCACCATAAGAATTTTATTGAACCAATCACGGAATAGGAATAATGCATAGCTTAAATATTCGTTTTCACCCACTTTCTGAGACAAAACTCCTTCAATTCTAGCAACAAAATCCTGTATGTATGGATTTGGAAGCTTTAAAAGTGGAGCTCAGGCCAATGTTTCTTTCATTGTCTTGAAAGTATGCTGGCAAGAAACTGTCCATTCGAACTTCTGGCCTTTTTTGTCAAATCATATAGTGGAGCTGCTCTAGTTGCAAAGTCCTACACAAACTTCTGGTAATAGGTACAGAGTCCCAAGAAACTTCTTAACTCTCCCATATTGTCTGTTGTTGGCCAATCACGCACTGCTTTCACCTTGTTAGGATCAGTTCGCACTCCATACTCACTTACAATGTGATTCATGTAAAGCAACTCTTTCTGGAACAAGTGGCATTTCCTGGGATGGAGTTTGAGGTTTGCTGCTTTCAAATACTTGCCGAGATACTTCCTCATCGAATGTTGCTGCAAACACAATGACATCATCCAGGTACACTAGGGCTATCCTCCATTGTAGGCCTTCCAGTACTCTTTCCATTAGCCTCTCAAATGTTGTTGGAGCATTGCTGAGCCCGAATGCCATCACACAGTATTGCCAGAGACCTTGGCCATAACTAAATGCAGTCTTAGGTTT
>NW_013670440.1:48783-76934 GCF_000517525.1 Limulus polyphemus | reverse complement strand
AGTGGTGTATGTCAGCTGTCATGCTCCTCCGTGAACGCATACAGGAGAATGGCTTGTGTCAGCTGCCGTGTTTCTCTGTGAACGCGTACAGTTTTGCTGTATTCTGAAAGTGGGGGGTGATACTAAATTCATCGTGCTCATAGAAATTTTGAAACGCGCATCAGTTAACAGAATTCTTGGTGTGTGTGGTAGGGGGGGGGGGGCAAAGGAGACTGGCCTTGCGTGAGCCTCCCAGATTAGTAGGGGGCCCTACGCCATGGCGTAATTTGCGCATGTGTTAATTTGGCTCGATGAAATCTTTCACAGAAATTGCTATTTAGGGGTTTCTGTGGAGGTTTGGGGACGACCGCCCATGTTATCCTCTCCCCCAGTGACGCCCCTTTTGTAAACCCGACGTGTATATATATAAACACAATCTGTTTGAACACAGAGTTAATCCAGCGGAGGGTAACGCAATCCATTTAAGACAAAGCGTGAATCTGGTGTATGGTGGTAACACGTCCACGCAGAAATAAAATGACGTAAATAAGTACACTTGAAGAGAAAAGACTGAAACCGATGTACTTCATAACGTGAGCGTATCCAATCCAGGTTTTCACACTTAATGGGAGTTAATCCAATCCAGATTTTCGTACTGTTATCGACGGTAATTCAACCCGTGATAAAAAGCTAGGTGCACGTACTCACTGAGAAACATTTAATTTTCTACAGAGTTACCCACCTTTTAAAAGGCGATGTTCCAGTTCAGGTTTACGGTTCTTATGTGGAAAGTAACCGGGCTCATTAATTACATAATGACAACACTTGGGACTATTCTATCCCCAAGGTCGGGACAAGTATGCAGCGTAGGCTCTCGGTAACTTGCCATCTGCCCGTGCAGCCTTCATGCTTGACTTGACGATTTTTAACGCTGTCTTTTGAAGGGACCCTCGTTCTGTTCCTCGTATAGTGCCGCCTGAAAGTAAGAAAAGTCGAGGCCGTATAACATAGAATGACAATATGCACAAAAGATAATAAATGATGCGATATTGGCCTGATTCAGAGAGTTTGTCTGAGCCCAGACAGCAGAGGAGATGACAAATGGACCTTTTATAATATTGGTTCCATGAGCTTACAACGGTTTTTTTTGAGAGACCCGAGTATGGTTACAACACAACTGTGAGTAATCTGTGTATCTTTATTTTCAAAACTTTCTTTGACTATATATATCGGTGAACTTTTTTTTTTATATGTGTTAAAACACGTATGTACAGAGTGTCCGAAAAGTCTGCATCCACAGGCACTTCGGAATGTGATCCACAAGTTTGGATTAACAGCAGAATTAACTCGACCTTCTCGTGTGTTAATAATCAGTCACATATCTGAAATTAAGAAAAGCTGAAAATTATCTACGGTTCATACACCTCGTTTATCGTTAAACTTTGACATTGAATAAGATAGACTGATGTACATACACAGTGCATCTTTGGATAATTACATATGCCTAGTGACCGAGTGTTATCTCGGACGTGGGGAGACAAGACACCCTCCCGTGTGTTTACGTTATTCTGTCTTCACACATTGCCGCTTGCATCATCTTAACATCTGTATCTAGGTCGTACCACATAGAATACGACATGTAACGACTAACCTGATATTCTGGAAGGGTGTTCAGAAAACGTGCGCATGAACTTCAGCGTTTGTCATACATATACACGCGCTAGGCTGAAGTTGACTTGTAGTGGATGCTGTATTCTATGAAACAGAGCAGCTTGACGTGACGTAGTTTTATCACGTAAAATGTTAATATGCTTGGATAAATTTAAACTTCGTGGGTTAGGCTACGTAAGATTAGCTAGTTTTCTATTAATATCCTCACTAATAGTTTTACAAATAGAATATCAAGTATTTCCGACGAAAAAAAAAGTTTGTCAAGTTACGAGTGAAAGGTGTAAATGTAATTACTCTGTCCGTTTTTATGAAATGGCCGTCGATACTAACACCAAGAGGTAGGATGACATTCCAGGTTATAGAACTAGAAATAAAATATCAAATATTGATTTCTTTACATAATAAACGTTTGCTAAAATGTAACCTTTGTTGACATACATCTTAATGTTTGTAAAGGTTTTCATTAGCAAGGACGTGCAAGATTATTAACTCGTTAGACAAGATGAAACTGTGAAATCAAGCTTTTAGCCAGCTTATTTGAGTGGACCGCGTGGGCCCCTATCGTTCGTTATCTTTACTCACTCTTTCTTTACAGACCTTAACAAGCTACCCTAGAAAGAAAAAATAACAAAAAATAAAAGAATTTCATTCATCAAGTTGTTGAGAAACCAGTTTGTTTCACTTACAGGGCTCCGTTTCCTCGGGGTGTTATTCGACTACCTGGTGCATAAAGATTTTTGGAACGTGTTCTCGTGCAACCTTACCCTTCGTGCAAGTGTGTGTGTGTGTTTTGGTTAATCTGCACCACATCAATTGCCTATAAGTTATCGTGCACCCATTGACCCCAAACGATGTAAATTTCTTGTGTTTGAAACGATGTGTTAAACGTTATTTTCAAGCGATGTGGACTTGTCTTTGGTGTTTTGAGTATAATATATTATAATGGCCTGTGTAATAGCTACTTACGCTGATTTACGCATTCCCGTGAATAGTGAAACCTCCTACGGTGTAGTGTTAAACCTCAGTACACAGTCCGTTCTCGTTTGAAACACTAAAAAGTATGATAACCTATGTGTTGCATGTACCAATGTTTAGGTAAGTAAAGCGGCAACATCCCAGAAATAACTGGGTTTTGTTAACGTAGAAAACAATTTATATTTATTTTGTACGTGAGAGGAGAATGCCAGAGCAATGGTTTGATCTTTTAGAGGACCATCTGTAAGTGCATTTCTCTCCAAACAAATACAAGCCGCATGTCACAGCTTCCTATTAGCCGAGCCGAATTCTTCACAGGTATTTTAGTTTAAGTTTCCTCGAATTGAATAAATGTGTGGAAACCACCGGAGATGTTCAGAAATCTTTTTCTCTTCATTTTACTCGAGTGATTCTAAGTTGATAAACCAAAATAGCACGTGATGCTTACGACCCAATGAGAACTCGCTTGGCAGTCGCGGTGTACTGATGAACCTTATTGTTTGACGGAAACGTTATTTTGGCACAGTACATGTCATTTTTTGGTGCAGTATTGCGGTTCAAGTGGACGCGTCCGAAAGAACGAGGAACAGAACACTTGGTTCAAAGGTCATCAAAGATGCGATTTTATTATACAAAAAAGTATATTCCTAACTGGAGTGAATTCGGAGTCTCCAGGCTTATGACGCTAAAAATTGGGTTTCGATACCCGTTGTGGGTAGAGTACAGATAGCCCATTTGTGTAGCTTTGTGTTTAACACCAACCAAACCAATCCAAATCTTTAATTATTATTGAAAATGACTTTCGCCACTTTCATCTAATCATTTTGTTATCGTTTAATAGTTAATATTAATTTTAAAACAACAGTTTTCCTTCGTTTAACTCTCAGTCAAGCAAAAGGTGCTTTTCTAAAGCTATAAGAAAATTGACACGATAAATAACTCGATCTTCTAAGGATAAAATCGAAAATTTGTACAAAATACTGTCCTATCGCAAAAAATGGCACCGATCAAGCATGGCAAGGTGGCATAGAAGACTGTACAAATTAGGAAAAGGTCTACGGCAAATCTCACCACTCAGGAAGAGGTCCACGAAACTTAAAAGAAAACATATGTCAATAAGTTTTTTTTTGCGACAAATTGAGATTGTAAAGTTCTTGGCATTTGCAATATATTATTGTTTCTCCGTTAAATAGTAAAAAGTAATTGTTTTTATAAGAACTTCTGAGTGAAAGTAAATAATTGTATAATATGTCAACTACACCATATTCGCTATATTCAGTGTCGAGGAGGATTTGGGCTCAATACCAGTCAGTGCTCTTCAGGCTGCTTGGAATATGATAGATATAGTAGTTGTTGAGTTATATTAGTAAGTTGATAGAAAACAACTGATGCGGTGAGAACTGAATTAAGTTTGTAAAGTGTAATTTTTCATCAATTTCATTTGTGTCACATCGCATCAGAATTAGGGTAAGGACTTTTGTAACATTATTATATATATTTTAATTTTAACACAATCTGATTGGTTAATTGTTTAAAACCAAGTTAAGCTAGAGCGTTGTAAGGCATTGAAAAAGGGTGTGTTTGAAAACAAAAACTTAGATTTTATCTTTACATTAATTCTTTTCCTAGATATCTTGTATCTTATAGACGTAATTATATTTATATAGAACCCACCATTTATATTGAGGCTTAAAGTAATCGGCACGTGATTCGCCTGTTAACAAAGTTTACAATTTTGTCGGATATTCAACATGGCTTCACTAGGGGAAAATCTTATTTTACTAATCTTTGAAAAGGTTACTGTTTATGTAGATGAGCGTAAGGGTGTGAATTTGGTTTTTATGGGTTTTCAGAAAGCATTTGACGAAATACCACGTGAAAGACTTGTTACAAAATCGCCTCTATGGGCGTAGGAGATGGGTTGACTTATTGTATAATCGCCTCTATGGGCGTAGGAGATAGGTTGACTAATTGTATAGAAAAGTGGCTGGATTAAAGAAAGCAGAGGTTTTTTATGGAGTTCAGTTAAACTAAATTAAAGTTACAAGTGGAATATCTTGGGGTTTAGTGTTAGGACCTTTGCTTTTTTAAATTTATTTACGTCAATGACGTGGGTGAAGGAAGGTCGATAAATTAATTAAATTTGCTAATGATATTAAGATCTTGGGTGTTGCTAGCTGTGAAGAGGATGCTGCTGATTTACAAAATGATTTAGTGAGTTGGGCAAATAAATGACAGATGAATTTTGATTATAATAAATGCAAAATATAGCATGCGAGTTATTATAATTTGAGTTATAGGTATAATTTGGATGGCAATAACCTTAACATGAAAGAAAGGGATCTTGGTGTAATGGTTGATCAGTCTCTTAAGCCATCCAAGCTGTTGCTAATGGTAGGGCAAATAGGATTTGATGTTCCATCTACAGAAATATTGAATACAAGTCTTAAAAAGGTTATAATGTCATCTTAAAGGTCACTGGTTATATCACTTATGGAGTATTGTGTTCAGTCTTGGGCTCTTTACCTTAGGGAGGACATTGAATTCTTGAAAAGTATTCAGAGGAGGGCTACTAGGATGGTACCTGGGATGTAAAGGTTGTCACACGAGGGTAGGTTAAGATATCTGAAATTGTTTACTTTTGAAAAAAGAAGAGTAAGGGGGATCTGATTGAGGTGTTTAAGATTGTTTTTGATAGTGTTGATGTATCATCTTTTTTCATATTTAAGGGTGAGAATGGTTAGGACTAGGAGATACAAATATAAATTTCGGCAAGGTAGAAGTCCTCTTCATATATAGAAAAAAAGTTTCATTTTTCTAACAAGATAGTTGGTCTTTGGAATGTATTGTCTTCAGGTGTAGTATAACCACTAAATTTAAAGTGAGGCATGATAAGCATTTAAGTGTTAAAGATTGGCTTTGAGTTTATATACGTAGTAGACGGAACAGCCTAGATTGAGCAACAGATCGCTTGTCCTTAACTGTTGTTAACTATGATACCGGAAGTTGACGAACCTCTTCTTGAACATGTTTGGTTAATTTTTTTTTTTTTTTGCAAAAGACTGTGGACTTCAACTTTCATTGATTTTTATACTACTTGAGAGAGTATGAAACCAAACAAATTTTTGCAACTGTATTTGAAAATTGTTTTATTATTAACATATAGATTAAGTACCATCTAATTTGTATACTGATTTCATAGCTCCTATTAAATTTGTAGGCGACAGTCCAAAAGTATGTTCTACGATAAAGTTTTTTTTGTTGTTGTTAGAATAAAAGTTCAATGGGATCATTTTAAGTAAACTCGCTGAACTTATTTGTTATCGCAGAACATGCCCCCCCCCACCAGTGGCACAACGGACTTACAACCCTAGAAACCGGGTTTTGATACCCGTGGTGGGCAGAGCACAGATAGCCCATTGTGTAGCTTTGGGCTTAATAACAAACAAATATCGCAGAACATTCGTAATAAATCGTTGATACAACAATTAAGCTTCTTTTTGCACTAGCAAACATAGCAGACAAACTGAGGATCACTCCCCCGTACCAATAGCAAGTATAACAGACAAACTGGGGATCACTCCCCCTAGCAATAGCAAGCATAGCAGACAAACTGAGGATCACTCCCCCCTAGCAATAGCAAGTATAGCAGACAAACTGGGGATCACTCCCCCTACCAATAGCAAGTATAGCAGACAAACTGAAGATCACTCCCCCCTAGCAATAGCAAGTATATCAGACAAACTGGGGATCACTCCCCCAGCAATAGCAAGTATAGCAGACAAACTGGGGATCACTCCCCCTAGCAATAGCAAGTATAGCAGACAAACTGGGGGATCACTCCCCCTATTTTTAATGAACTGAAACATTATTTGTTACCGAGTTCCACTCGACTAAAGTACAACTACGCATGATATCATGTGTATACATGTTTGATATCGTAATGATTCTTGTTTTATCTACTCGCTTCTTCAGCTGTTGTTATTTTGTGTCACGTGCCGGTGGCATTTTAATGAAAGTCAATAATCCAGACACCTGCACAGAAATGAACGATTAACGCTAAGAATAACCTGTGTTGTGTAGGGGGACCATCTAGGAAGTGGTAGCGAGAACATGCTTTCATTATTAAAGTCGAATCAAAGAATCCAGAGCTGCAACATGATTTAAAGCATTCTTAACGGTCGCCAACTCTCTTTATTTAGTTGCATAAAGTACGTATACATAAATAGCCGCGAACTTCAGCCAATAACCTCGAATTTTATTTCGTTTCTTAGTATTACTTTTATTTTTGTTCAACGGTCGTAATGCTTGTTAAATTCTCATTAGCTTGTACAACTACGTAGTGGAATGTTTGGATGCAGTGACGTGCACGTGGGTGCAGGATGTTGGATGGACTCAAGCCTCTGCCTTCCTACCCTTATGTCCCAAAAGTGTCCTTTTTTCCCCATGTTATAAAAGATGCACATGATTCCACACTTGGCTTGATGGACTCAAGCCCCTGCCTTCCTACCCTTATGTCCCAAAAGTGCCCTTTTTTCCCCATGTTATAAAAGATGCACATGGTTCCACACTTGGCTTGATGGACTCAAGCCCCTGCCTTCCTACCCTTATGTCCCAAAAGTGCCCTTTTTTCCCCATGTTATAAAAGATGCACATCGTTCCACACTTGGCTTGCTGCAAATTATGTTACTACAAAAAAAAAACACTGTTTAGTTTTAGATCATAAAAGTATTTATCATACAAATTCAACAGGAATAAATGAAGATCTGTTTGTTTATTGATTTTTACCCTATGTGTACCTAGGCGACTCAGTCCCGATAATCTCCTCTAACCCCCCCCCCCAAAAAAAAAACCCAACAACAAACAAACTTGTTTTACGAAGCTTGAAAAGTGCCCTTTTTTGATAATGAACACCCTGACCTTTGAATGTCCTCTGTATATTGCTGCTTGGGTGTAGTTAATATATTTTGTAGTTTGTGTTTGCTTTTCTCGGGGGCGGATTAAGGCGGGGCTATTGGGGTTGTAGTCCTAGGCCCGGGTTCGAAAAAGGCCCTTTATGAGAATTAGTTGTTGTTATTTTTTTAGCTTACTTCTTGGTCGCGATCATATTTGGACCGGTATAAAAATGTAGCCCTAGGCCCGTCTGACCCTGAATCCGCCCCTGGTTTTTCTGTTTATCTGTAAACTCTCTCCTTTATAGAAAAACTGAATATAAATAACAGAGCACGTGCTGTCGTCTTTAGTTCCAGTTGCTCTGTTCATTGATACTGCATTAAAAAAAACGTATCTCCGATTTCTTTCAACAATATAACTGGATGGATCTCTGGAATAAGCATATACGAGTCGAATTATATTCTTATTGATGCTACGAGAGATGGGGGGGGGGGGTAATCTATTGACATTGGAACATTTTTATGGTAGGGGTGCTGAGTGATGAAAACCACTATAACATATATATATATATATATATATGTTTGTGTGTGTGTGTGTGTGTGTGTTGAAAAATCACGCATTTGGTTGCTGTTAAAACATGATAATAAAACAAGGCATCATGAACACGTGTTGATCTATTTAAGTATAATAATAAAAAAAAAAGTTTACAACAGGCTTACTATGAAACGTTGAAATGTAAACCGCCACCGGCACTATAGGCTTTTTAATTTTAGTCGCAGGAACAGACTTTTCTTTTTTTCCTGAAGTGGCTGTTATGATATTTTCCCACAGTAATCATCCAGAAGATATTATGCAAGACTACCAAAACATACAAAACTTGTATCTTTAAAAAAATCTGTTCACACTCGTATAGTTTTGTAAGACAAACAGGTTTGGTGGCAATCAGTCCAGCGGTTCGCCAGTCTTAAACGGACGCACAAATACACACAGACTTGTTGGGTAGCTTTGCGCGAAATTCAAACCAGAGGCCTATCTACGCTAGCCGTTCCTAATTTAGCAGTGAAAGACTAGAGAAGGCAGCTAGTCAACAGCACCCACCGCCAACTTTTGTGGTACTCTTTAACCAACGGCTGAAAGAGCGAGCATGTTTAGTGAGACGGGAATTTGAACCCGTGACCCCAAAATTGAGAGTCGAGCGCTCTAACCACCTGGCCATGCCGGGCCCACAGACCTTTTAAATGATGGTTTACTAGCTGAAGTACCCGTTTAACGCACGGGAAAGACATGGGGAATAGATCCAAACGCCGACCCTCCGTCACTCCCCGGGACAACAAACATGCATACACTCACAGATTTTTGTCAAATAATGGTTTAGATTATTATTGATTCAGGCCTAGAAAATTTCTAATTTCTTCCCTTTTCCCAGTCTTACGCTTATTTGTGCAACACAACCGAAGGGTTACTTCTTTTTTGTGTGTGTGTGTGTTTAGCAGTGAAAACAATAGGACAAGGGGTCATAAATTCAAATTTTGGCAGCATTGGACTCGTGCAGTTTAGACAGTATTACTTTTCAGACAGGGTGGTTGGCTTTTAGAATGAGCTGTCTTCAAGGGTGATGGAGGCAGAAAATTTAACTGAGTTCAAGAAAAGATTGGATGAATACAGGAGTAGTAGTCTTGATGGGATAATAAGCCCCTTTTTGTCCTTTTAAAATATTATGAAATTAAAAAAAAATTAGTAACAGCACGTGACTACAGAGCTAATTGAAAGTCTTACTATTAACGTTTTATTGATGCGGAATCACTAACTAAATTTTTTTAAGTCCCATTTTCGTGCAATTTTATTCTCAAACGAAGCTGTCCCGGGAAGGCCAAGTGGTTAGGGTGCTCAAAACGTCATCTGAGGGTCGCGGGTTCTAATCCCCGTCCCACCAAACATACTCGCCCTTTCAGCCGGGGGGACGTTATTACGTTACGGTCAATCCCACTATTCGTTGGTAAGAGTTGGCGGTGGGTGGTGATTACTAGCTACCTTTCCTCTAGTATTTCACTGCTAAATTAGGGACGGCTAGCACAGAGCTTTGCGCGAAATTCAAAACAAACCAAACTGGAACGAAGCTCTTTCTTTTCGTCACTCTCATAAAGAGGGCTTGCAATTCATCACATAGTTCTTCTGAACTGACATCAGTTGCCTCGCCATCTGGTACAGAAAAAATAAAACACTAATAGGTCTGTGAATCACTTCTTCATTGTAGTAACTGTTTGTGAATTTCCTCCTCTTGTTGTCTTTGGTAAAGTCAATGCCTGCAGATGTCCTGCACTTCTTTCGACCAAGAAAAACTATGGTTTCTTCTTTTTGAATTTGAAACGGCTGTAGCATTGGCTTTACTACTAGTTTGGTTTAGGTAAATCCTTGAGAAATTCTATAGGTTACAGACCACTACTTCTAATAGTAGTTTGTTTTGTTTTAAATTTCGCGCTAAGCTACACGAGGGGTATCCGCGCTAGCAGTGATAGCCTAGAGGAAAGGCAGCTAGTCAAAACAACCCACCGTAAACTTTTGGGGTACTATTTTATGAACGAACAAATTGTGGTGGAACTTGCTCAGATATTAGTGTATAAGTTACGTGGTGGAACTTGCTCAGGTATTAGTGTATAAGTTACGTGGTGGAACTTGCTCAGGTATTAGTGTATAAGTTATGTGGTGGAACTTGCTCAGATATTAGTGTATAAGTTATGTGGTGGAACTTGCTCAGATATTAGTGTATAAGTTATGTGGTGGAACTTGCTCAGGTATTAGTGTACAAGTTATATGGTGGAACCTGCTCAGATATTAGTGTATAAGTTATGTGGTGGAACTTGCTCAGGTATTAGTGTATAAGTTACGTGGTGGAACCTGCTCAGATATTAGTGTATAAGTTATGTGGTGGAACTTGCTCAGATATTAGTGTATAAGTTATGTGGTGGAACTTGCTCAGATATTAGTGTATAAATTATGTGGTGGAACTTGCTCAGATATTAGTGTATAAGTTATGTGGTGGAACTTGCTCAGATATTAGTGTATAAATTATGTGGTGGAACTTGCTCAGATATTAGTGTATAAGTTATGTGGTGGAACTTGCTTATTTCATTTAGTTTCAGAAATTTTCTAAGAGAGGGGGCAAAATTGGAATAGGCACCAGTAAATATTGGTTAGGAAAATCTAGAAATAAAGTGTTGAATTAGGTAAGAAAAAAAATTACCATTGGTTGTTTTAGGCTCTCCACTGTATTACTTTATGTTTGATAGATAACTTAATGGTACAATGTAGCTACAGAAGTAATTAAACTACTATAAACATTCATATATTAAGTTTCTGAATTAATAAAAATGGTATACTGGGGGTTATTATTCAAAGAACTGAAACAAGCTATACCTCACAAAATATCCACTTTTTTAATTAGGCCACTTTCTATTTTACTTTCTCACTGTAATTGGATTTCTTAGCAATGACTGGACCTTGGAAATGTAAATTCTTTTTACTCAGTTGTCTTATTAAAACCTGGACTCGTCAGTGTTGATGCAGAATAATCTCTTAGTTTGTCATTAGGTAATCTTAGCTTTTCAGTCCTAACTTCATGGGTTGTGTCAGTGTTATCTCTCAAAAAATAATCACGTAATATGTGTAGGTTTTCCAAACTTATTTCACACCACCATTATTCATGTCTAAACAAAGATAAAAAAAAAGAAAAAAAAGAGCATAATTGGAACTCCTTAATGGTCAACCTGAGAATGAAAATATGTAGTTTCAAGTGTCACAGTTTTGTAACTCAATAAACAGGAGAAACCAGTCCTCTTTGTGGTTCTTACATGACTGATCTAACACCAACTAGTTGTACTGTACTGCTGCATTTGGTGGACAAGTACAGAGGAAGGTTTCTCCTTTCTTTACTCCTAGCCAACTGATTAAAAATCCTCTTGCTGATCAAAATGAACTTCCATGGATACCCCGTATACAGACATATGTATACTTTTCCACAAGCTTTCACAGTAATGTTTTCAAGTTCATTTAACATATGGACCTAGCCACCTGTTGATATCATAATGTTAGGATGCTTGGATTCTTTCCTTCCTTTAACTGTGGTAATGAGCAAAAGATATCAACACCTGTTTTTTCAGTTGGTGCTTCAACACTGTACTGTTATATTTAGCGATAGTTCCTTCATTTTACAATAACGGTTGCAGCTTTAGTTTGGCACTATTGTCTTCCAAACTTACCAGCATACAACTCTTTAGTATGTTTTGTACACTCTTATCAGTCTTCTTATCACCTAGGTATTCAGATTTTAGAAACTTGGAGAGGACAAGATGGCACAGTCTTTGAAATTATAACTACAACTGTTTTTTTGAGGCTTCCTACATCTTTTCAGTTCGTATACAGCATGTTACTGTAGTTTCAATGAATCATTCATACAGACAAATATACACCTTAGTCTGTGGACTGTAGGAAGTTACCATGTCAAGTTTGTTTTCCTCTTGTACTTTTTATACATCTCATAGAAAGCCTAAATATTATCATCATTGCTGAGTATTTTAAAATTGCTCTCTGTTCCTCTTACATTAATTAAGATGTTATAAAGACATTTATCAAACTTCAGCTTGTCTCACTCTTGCCTGACCATAATGCTTTTCCTGGCACCCTAGTTTCAACATAAACGTGCCAAAGAACACAAAGTACAGCAGGACTTCTTTTACTTATTGAGGTTTTGCTTGAAAAATATCTTTATTTTGTCCTAATTCTTCACAAATCTTTTCTAAAGCTGTATTCCTCTTCTATGTCTGTGACCCATACACTGTTGTGTAGAGAGATGCATTGGAAGGTAAGAATAACCTTCAGATTATCTTTGGTTGAAATATTACCACCATGTGTTCTTATTAAGTTGGTGGCTTATTTCAACTGTAGATAACCAGACAACGATAGTTGTAATTGAAATATTCATCAGCACGTTACCATTTTCTCTAGATTTTGTATTTGTTCTTGAACATATGTTTCCTTTAAACCTTGAACTCGTATTGTGATCCATCAAGTTGTTCATCGTCAGTTATCTAATGATCCTGTAAACATTCTGATTAATCTGTTAACAGTCTTAGTCACATCAACAAGTTGTTAATCATCAGCTGACTAGTGATCTTCTAGATGTTCTGATTGGTCTGTTAGCAATCTTAGTTACATCAACAGGTTGTTCATCATCATCTGTATAGTGATCTTCTAGATGTTATGATTGGTCTGTTAGCGGTCTTAGTTACACCACAAGGTTTTTCATCATCAGCTGACTAATGATTCTATAGACATTCTGATTAATCTGTTAACAGTCTTAGTTACATCAACAGGTTGTTCATCATCATCTGTATAGTGATCTTCTAGATGTTCCAATTGGTCTGTTAGCAGTCTTTGTTACACCACCAAGTTGTTCACCATCAGCTGTCTAATAATCCTCTAGATGTTCCAAACTGTGAATGTGATACCTTGACTTGCAGGGGAATTTGCTGTTGAGATCTTAAGGCTTTTAATGACGAGCATGATAAATGAATATTTGTGTTTAGATCTCTTTTGCTACAAAGAGACAGTTGTTGTGGCTTGTAAATACCTCAGTTCTGAAATATCCTTATCCACATTTCTCAGTGCTGAGAGTGACCATGTTGCTCCACACTTCTGAGTGCTGAGAGTGACCATGTCGCTCCACACTTCTGAGTGCTGAGAGTGACCATGTCGCTCCACACTTCTGAGTGCTGAGAGTGACCATGTCGCTCCGCACTTCTGAGTGCTGAGAGTGACCATGTCGCTCCCCACTTCTGAGTGCTGAGAGTGACCATGTCGCTCCACACTTCTGAGTGCTGAGAGTGACCATGTCGCTCCACACTTCTGAGTGCTGAGAGTTTGGGCACACTCATCAGTGTCATAATGTGGCCTTGAATTAATTTTCAGTTTTCTTTGGATCAGACAAATTCTTCACATCCAATCAAAGTCTGGACCTATTTTCAGAAGCATTCAGTCATAGTTTCAGAAGTTATCAGAAATATAAGACATTTCTTTTGTATTTATTTATGTTTATAATACACAAGTTAGCTACAATTTTACATAAAATGTGCCAGAATATGTCTTTGTACCTAAAACATAGTATGAAGTTGTTTTTTCTTATAAAAAGGCCAAAACCTAGATAACACTATGTAAAGGGTTTATGTTACCAAACCTAGATAACACTATGTAAAGGGTATATGTTACCAAACCTAGATAACACTATGTAAAGGATATATGTTGCCAAACCTAGATAACACTATGTAAAGGGTATATGTTACCAAATCTAGATAACACTATGTAAAGGGTATATGTTACCAAATCTAGATAACACTATGTAAAGGGTATATGTTTCCAAACCTAGATAATACTATGCAAAGGGTATATGTTTCCAAACCTAGATAATACTATGTAAAGGGTATATGTTTCCAAACCTAGATAATACTATGTAAAGGGTATATGTTTCCAAACCTAGATAACACTATGTAAAGGGTATATGTTACCAAACCTAGATAATACTATGTAAAGGATATATGTTACCAAATCTAGATAACACTATGTAAAGGGTATATGTTACCAAATCTAGATAACACTATGTAAAGGGTGTATGTTACCAAACCTAGATAACACTATGTAAAGGGTATATGTTACCAAACATAGATAATACTATGTAAAGGGTGTATGTTACCAAACCTAGATAAAACTATGTAAAGGGTTTATGTTACCAAATCTAGATAACACTATGTAAAGGGTATATGTTACCAAATCTAGATAACACTATGTAAAGGGTATATGTTACCAAACCTAGATAACACTGTGTGGATGGTATATGTTACCTTAAGCAAGCAGTTCTGTTGAAAAGCTATAGTTACATAAACTAGCAACAAATATTAAAGCAACTGTAAAAACTAGCCCAAATCTGGTGGAAACACACGAACTTGGTAAACCTTGCTTTTGGGCCTACATGAAATTATACATCACTTTTCTTCTGGGATTTTTTTTTTTTTTGACATACACAGGAGTTTCACATATTTCCTGAGAAAAAAGATCTTGATGATAAATAGGAAATATACAATTAATCAAATTGTTACTATTTAACAAAACAACTTTTTTGGCATTAGAATGGATTGTTTCAAAATAATCTCAATTCTGTGTAGGCTGTATTTAAGGGATTGAAAAACTTGAATAGTGATGGCAAGAAATAAAAACAAGAAGGTAAAAATATATCATTCAATGTACTATTATGTCCTTTGTAACCATGCTTAGGAGTTTGAGGTTGGGTAGGCAGAGTTTAATGGCAGTTATAACTGTTGCAATAAATCAACTATGCCATTAGAGTAAACTCAAGGTCAGTTGTAAGGCAACTCTCCAGTTCTCTTATTGAATGAGACGTACATCTTACTTAGTTGTTCAACTAGAGTTTGTTTTTAAACAAAGAAAAAATTGTTAGTATTGATGTATAATTAAATATTCTCTCAACATTTGAAGCAACAAAAGAAGTTAGTCACAAATGTGGACTAGTAATCATAATAATAAATAAATAAAAAAAACTTAAAGTGAAATTTCACATATTTCTAAGCTTCCAATAGCTCTGCCAGATCCAAGTAATTTAGAAATGGAAAGAAATGATGATAAACCATAGTTATTCAAATAATACTAGGTCCAAAATTATCATAAGGCAATGTAGAATATCTAGCATACTATAAGTAAGTTCAGATGATATATTTGGTACACGTTAATTTTGTGTCACAGAATCTTTTAAGTTATCATAAAATGTTTGATATGCAGTTTACTAGCACTTG
The DNA here is from genome assembly GCF_000517525.1 of Limulus polyphemus. NCBI lineage: Eukaryota > Metazoa > Arthropoda > Merostomata > Xiphosura > Limulidae > Limulus > Limulus polyphemus. Next base: position 61,560 of record NW_013670440.1, on the reverse strand, counting down.
TTTACGCCATTCTAAGGGTTATCATAATATCTGAAGTTTCTGAGTATTAAATGCTATGGTGTATGTGTGTGTGATTACAATCTTCTTTTGAATGAAATATAATTTTACATTCTTTATATGATAGATGGGTTACATCTTTCAACCTACTTTTATTTCTTATAGAGTGTAACCATTGGATCACCTTTCTGTCATTCCTGGTAGTATCATGTCTTCTGAAATACCATGGCTGCTAGGTTTTATCTTGATTGGAGTTGGAACAGTTGTTCTTTCAAGAAAGATAAATCGGGAAGATGACATTTCGCCTGAGGTACCAGACCACCTTGTCTGGCCATCTGGCAGGAGGCAGAGTTCAGATCATTCCAGGTTTCAAGACGAGTTTTCTTCCTGGTCCAGTTACAGAAAATCTGAACAGTTAGGAAGAAGAGAACTGAGGAAAAAACCAAACATAATCCTTATAATGACAGATGATCAAGATGTTGAATTAGGTTAGTTTATTGTGATAAAAGTTTAAAATGTGAATTTAACGTTTTTATTAAACACTGGTGTGTGTGTGTGTGTATATACAGACAGACACACACATACAAAAAAACACCTAATAACATGTTTAGTGATTGCAAAAGTAGTCTAGATACTGACCGTCATATGTATCAGGGTCAGGTGACAAAAAAATATTAATTACATCCTCTTCTTAAAAAAACCAGCCTAACTCTTTCATACACAATGTAATGATATTAAAAGATATTCATTTCATGCTGTTTTATTTAATTTAAAGCTTATCTTAAATTTACAGAGTGTAAATTATTCTTTATGTAAATATTACTCACTTTTCCAAATTTTTCATTATGTAAGCAGTTTGAACACTTTGTTATTTTGCACATTTAGTTTCCAAAGTGCAAAACTACTGTTTTGACCTCTGCAGAGGTCATGTACAAAATTGTGAGCTAAATTAAAGCCTATAAGTAAAGAAATGTCATTTGAAAACCTTATATAAATATTCAATCTGAAAATATGAAGTACTTATTTTGCTTAGTCTTTCAACAATATGAAATCACCAGGGTTAACATTTGACTGACTGGCATGTAAGTTGCATTTGACACCACCTATAATAGCATTACTAACAACAACTGAACTGTGTACCTCCAACAAAGGATGAAACTCAAAAGCGTAAATGAAAAGAATTAATTAATCCACTCAGTGATTATAGACAAACTATCAAGAAGTTAAAAATAAAAGAACCAATTAATAGAAAAGTCACTAGGCTTTTATCCTACATACTTATCCACCTGACAGCTGCTAGTTCACAAGTGAGAACTAGTCTTATCCACCTGACAGCTGCTAGTTCACAAGTGAGAACTAGTCTTATCCATGAGACAGCTGCTAGTTCACAAGTGAGAACTAGTCTTATCCATGAGACAGCTGCTAGTTCACAAGTGAGAACTAGTCTTATCCATGAGACAGCTGCTAGTTCACAAGTGAGAACTAGTCTTATCCATGAGACAGCTGCTAGTTCACAAGTGAGAACTAGTCTTATCCATGAGACAGCTGCTAGTTCACAAATGAGAACTAGTCTTATCCACCTGACAGCTGCTAGTTCACAAGTGAGAACTAGTCTTATCCACCTGACAGCTGCTAGTTCACAAGTGAGAACTAGTCTTATCCACCTGACAGCCGCTAGTGCACAAGTCAGAACTAAAATGTAAAATGATGTTTTGATCTACTTTCACATCAAAAAAAGAACATTACACATCTCGTCTTTCAGCTTCCTGAAAAAGAAATATTTTAACTTCAGTCTTCTAAATCTCGTACAATTCTTTCTTTAACAACTTAAATTGATAAAGTGTTTATCATGATTTTGACCCAGAAAGATGTCATTGACACGGTTATCAATAGTCGCTAAGTAAATTTAAAAATAAAAGTATGTTTAATAAGTTCTACACTCCAAACATTTAAAACTGAACTAGCCATATTCATTTACAATTCATCTTTTGACCTTTTGTTCATAAAAGGAGGAGAAATAGAACATTGCAATGTGAGTTTAAAGGTAGAAAGGGTTGAGTGCATTAGACAAGTAGGAAGTTAAACATTAGAACTTGATAAGGATGAAGTAGAATGTTGGAGTGTGATTTTAATGATGGAAAGGTTTCAGTCCATTAGACAAGGAAGAAGTAGAATCATTCATTAGATAGATAAATAATGCTACATATATTGAGGGAAGAGACTCACTGAGGACAGTAGTACAATGAAGATAGAATGGAATTATGCTACATATATTGAGGGAAGAGACTCACTGAGGACAGTAGTATAATGAAGATAGAATTGAATTACGCTACATATATTGAGGGAAGAGACTCACTGAGGACAGTAGTATAATGAAGATAGAATTGAATTATGCTACATATATTGAGGGAAGAGACTCACTGAGGACAGTAGTACAATGAAGATAGAATGGAATTATGCTACATATATTGAGGGAAGAGACACACTGAGGACAGTAGTACAATGAAGATAGAATGGAATTACGCTATATATATTGAGGGAAGAGACTCATTGAGGACAGTAGTACAATGAAGATAGAATTGAATTATGCTACATATATTGAGGGAAGAGACTCAATGAGGACAGTAGTATAATGAAGATAGAATGGTTCAACTTCATAGGTAAGAAGGAGAAAGTATCAACTGAATTTTCTTTTTTTTTAGGATGTTAAGTAAAGAAAACTGCAGTTACATGAATGGAATAAATATAAACGTTATTTAACACAAACGTTATGAATAAATTAATACAGTAAAAAGCATTTTCATTAAAATAAACTTGTGTGTGTGTATATAGACTATTTCCATCTGATCTACAGTATGATTGGGGATAAGATTGGTTGGTTGTTTTAGAGTAAAGCCACATTCAGCTATCTGCTGTGTTCACTACAGGATATTGAGCCCTGGATTTTAGCATTCTAAGTCAGTAAACTTGCCAGTGTCCCTCTGGGAATAATAATATTTTTCACATGCTAACTATTTCAAATAACCATTTTGAGTGTTAATGGTATCTTAAAACACTTCATTTTATCTTTTAATTTGTAACATTAATATAATTTGATATTAGCATCAACATAAAAAGAAATTTAACCTTATCACAGTAAAACTATTTGCAAGTTTGATTAGTGTTACTTATATGTATTGGTTTATTGTTTGTACAATTTCATTAAGGTAGGAGGCTCTGCTTTTTTTTTCTTTTCTTTTTTTGAAATTTTTATTATTTTAATTCTATCAATATTCCTCTGGAGTGATTTTTAATTATTAATAACATTTAAACTTATTAAACCCAAATAAGCAGATATAGGTAGTTTCTCATTGTATGTTCTTAAAGTTTAGGAAATAATTCTTTTAAGTCAAGCTTAAATATAAAAAAAAATCTCTTGCATTCTTGGGATTAAAATTTATAATTTAAAGGATTTTCTCTGCATTTTTCGTTTTTGTTGTTCGTGCAGATGAATCTTTTGATATTGTATGAAATTCTTAAGCAGTAATTATACCTAATTAAACGTGTAGTTGTTTTATTTAGGAATTTTTAAATGTTATCTCTAAACCTTTTACTATTTTGTTTTAAGATGGGAAGGGTGGCCTGTTGTAATTTTGTGATTTATAACTTACGCTTATATTACAATCACGTAACACTAAGAATAGATTGTTGTGCTATTCTTATTTCATAGTTGTGTTGAAACCCTCTGGGGTGTTGCAATAAAGATTTGTCTTGAAGGTGTGCAAGAACTCGTCATATATATATGTGTGCATCAGAAGTTGGTGGAGAAAGGGATCAGTAAAATATATTTCTTTGTGTGATGAAGGTGGTGTACTTATGTGTAATTACTAGGTTGGGACGTCATTGGTAACATGTATCTCCTTGTAGGTAAAGTAGTTTGCCGCTCCTTAAGTTTGCATCAAAAGGGTGGGGAACTAGTTGGAGTAATTGATAGTATGTGTAGGATGTTCTAAACATTTTCCTTGTGCAGTTTTTCTTGTATTAAACATTCTCAGTTTAATGTGTTGGATAAAAGAATCTCTTCACTCCTAAAAAAAGTGTTGAACATTATACCAAAAATGTCTCAAAATGTCTAGTTGACTCTAACTAGATTAAACAAATACTTGTACAATGCATAACAGAATCTTGAAAACGTTTTAAACTGGTAATGGTAGTCAGATTAATGTGTAATTATTTGCATTAAAAAATGTAAATGCCCATGCAACAAGAACCTATATATAACAGTAGTCTTCCAGCTAGTTTTAATATGTAAAGAAGATACTAAAGAAAGACAAATTTACTAAATAAGCATTTTTAAATGTGACATTTAGCATAGACTAAAACTAGTGAACATAAAGCTGTGAATGTTTATTCTTAATTAAAATTAAATTAGTGTTTATTTAGATACTACGCTATTATAAACTACATTGAATTTTGTAGTATTTGTCAGATCTATAATGTTACTTTTTCTGCACCCTCTAGGATGTGTAGCTGTACATTAGTATCTGTGAAGCACAAGGATCGTCTGTGTTATTCTTCTTTTCATGGCTATACTTTTTCACTGTTTTCAACCAAACTTAGTGTCAGTAGCATAGGAACTGGGGGAGCAAACGTTCCTCCTAAATATGAGAGAGCAAGCAGGAGTGGCAACAATGACCCTAATTTAGAGGAATTCCTCGGGGACCAAAAAGAACAACAAAATTTCCATTTATAGATTTTCCTTCGTCAAAATGTTTCAAAAACATGTATATTATATAGTGTCACTAATTACTTCATAAGAATACTGTTTATGTGCGAGTGATATCAGACAGTTTCAAGTTCATTAATAATCATTGCTCGTGGAAAAACAAAGGACTACCTATGCTACTATTTGGCATGCACCATTAGCTTAGGGACCACTTTGTATCTGTGCCCTCCTTTCATTCCTGTAGTTTTTGACTAATCTCAACCAGACTTGACATGCACCATTAGCTTAGGGACCACTTTGTATCTGTGCCCTCCTTTCATTCCTGTAGTTTTTGACTAATCTCAACCAGACTTGATATGCATCATTAGGACCCTCCAATTATTGTCCAGACTGATGCCCCCCCTTAATTTAATTCTTTATGGGTCTTGCATGTGTTGATCTTTCACACCTATAATTCTTGACCAAACCCAACCAAATTTGGCATGCATCTTTGCAACTCCCTGGAGAGTAACATGGTAGGGGGGTGTCATTTTTTGAGTATGACCACTCCATATCACTCACTCCCCAAGAAGCTCCTATGTATTCTTTGTACTATTGTGTTGATCTTTACAATCACCTTGGGGAGTGACATAGGAAGTATAATGTCTAGATCTGATCCCCATATTACTCTCCAGGGGACACCTTCAGTTTTGACCAATATCAACCAAACTTGATATGCACTCTTAGGGTATCCTTTGGAGTAACATATGGATGTTGGAATTTGGATCTGTTCCCCTTATGTCATTCCCTGGATGGGGGAGCCCTTCTGTTATTCTATAGTTGGATGGGTTTTTCGGGTAGTTAGTTAATAAGAAAATAAACCCTGGTGGCCAAGAGCATTTTAACTTATTGAATAAAGTTCTAAATAACCAGGCATACATGATTTGTTGGAATGTACCTAACAAAGTTTAATTGATAAATGTAAGGTAAAACTTTATCTTACTTAGCTGTAGGTTCTTTGGAAGGAGTTGTAAAATCAATGTATGTATTGTTAAAATTTTTACTCTGAAATATGTGTATTTTGATGGATGCTTTACTTTTGTTAATACCCTTATGGATTTTTTATTTTTAAACAGGGTCATTGAACTTCATGCCAAAGGCTTTGAGGATTCTTGGTGAAGGAGGTGCTCATTTTCCTAATGCTTATGTCACAACTCCAATGTGTTGCCCTTCTCGAAGTTCAATGCTAACTGGCCTCTACGCACACAATCATAACGTTTTTACCAACAATGACAACTGTAGCTCTCCCCAATGGCAGCAGGAACATGAGACACGAACCTTTGCAACTTATTTGAGCAATGCTGGCTATCGAACAGGTAACCTATAAATACCCGGTTGAGTTATTTGAAAATAATGACATTGCTTTTTGTTATTGTTATTAAGCACAAAGCTACAGAATAGACTATCTGTGCTGTGCCCAACACAAGTATCAAAACACGATTAGTAGAGCATTAGAAGCCGTCAGACATATTACTGAGCCACAAGGGAGTTGATAACGTTTATATTGTTACCTAGTCATCAGGATTTATAAAATAATTCTCTTATACAGATGGAAGTGTAAGCAATGCAATAAACAAGAGGAACTTATAAGACATACACAATGATAGAAAACTGCTAAAACTTTAAGTAGGCTTAAATAGAAAGCTAAAAAAACACCCTTATAGCTTGACAAGGTGGAAACTTCTTTATCAGTTTCCAACTGTACTTAGGCTTATCCTTTAAAGCTGGTAGCAATAGAATTGGTGCAGAATGGAAGCAAATTTTAAAATTTAAGTTGTTTTTTATATTTATTTAATATGCTGGGACTGTTGTTGAAAATTCATTATTCTTGTCACCTCTCTATGGATGGATAACGTTTTTTTGTAAACTGTATCTTTACTTTTACATGTTTCTATTTAATAAGAAGGAAACTCAGATCAACGTTTAATTAAGTACATTTTAATTTAAGAAGACAGTATGCCACAATATGTGACTCTTGACAAAAAATGTCTTGAGGTTAATTAGATTTTGTTTTCTCACTCCTTGTTACACTTTAAAATATCACAATATTTTCCTACAACCTTTAATTAAAATCTGTGTTTGGTTAATCATTATTTCTTTAGATATAATACTGCTTGTTTTATTAACTTTTATCCTTTGATCAGTAGTTTATCTTGCTTATTTACGTGTATGATTTCCCTACACTAGTATTAGCTAATTAATGCATTTAATGTTTTGAATAAGCATACATTTTGTTTTTGAAACCTTGCATGACAGTTTTTTTAGTTTTGTTATTTGACAGTAATCTCACTTCAAGCTCGACTTTTAGGATGTCTTGGAGAAAAAAATTGTAGCTAATTTTTTTTCATGAAAGTATTTCAGAATGTAGGATTATGTACCTATACAAGAAGAAACAAACTTGTAGTTTTTTATTGATGAAATGGTTATTTATCTGTCACTTTAGCAAAATTTGTTTGGGGTAAATAATTATATGAGAGTATTTATTATTTATTCTTATTTGTTTTTTTGTTGTTTTCTGTTTAAAACTCCAGTGTACCAACTAAACGGGAGAGCTTTTATTTTAGGTTTTTGCTCTAATTCTACAGTTTTATATGATAATTTTCTTCAGTTATTTGTGTAATGAATTTTCTTATTTCTTCACAGTGTTGCCAAGCATTCTATTTTCAACGTAATCATTTGTCTAGTATATAGAACACTTTGCACTACATGAAATATGACACACTTAATTCGTGTTTTTCAAAAAGCTAGCTGAATATGTTAATTTACTTTTGTTTTAGCCTACTTTGGTAAGTATTTGAATGAATACAATGGAGACTATGTACCACCTGGCTGGAGAGAATGGGCTGGCTTGATAAGAAATTCTCGGTTCTATAACTATACAATCAACATGAATGGGAACAAAATCAAACATGGTGATGACTATTATCAAGACTACTACCCTGACTTGATTGCTAACGACAGTATGACTTTCTTACGGCTGTCAAAACAGTACTTTGCTGAAAAGCCTGTGATGTTAGTGATGTCCTTCCCAGCACCTCATGGACCAGAAGAATCTGCTCCCCAGCACCAAAATCTCTTTCACAATATCACTACTCACAGGTGAAGTTTTTTTTAAAATCACTTTAGTTTGATGTTAACAACTTTTCAGATGAGTAACATTGTATAATCTCAGTTCTTAAGTTATACTTTGGGGCCAACCACAGCTAGTTTTATCATTAGAAACACTAATACAGTACCATTTACTGAAGCAATTGGAAAGTAAGCAATGTGTATTCTGGCTGTTCGCACTTAAAAGCTGTCATAATTGACCAATACTTTTTGGTTATAAGACTGCTTTTATAATAGGTTTATCATTTTGTTATTATTGTGGAGTCGTATGATGATTTCAAATATTCTTTTCCATGGATTATTATTTAATGTCTAATTAAAGAAAAATAGAAAAATTCTATTTGCATAACATTAATGTTACTAACCAAAGATTCATACAGTTATGTGTGGAAGAATTTATTCTGTTTTGTAACTAAATAATTTATTATGGAAACATATCTATAACTAAACTAACATAACTTTGTGAATAAAGGTATCTTCAAAATATTTTAAAACTACCTCATTCAGATCTAATTTATTCTTTTAACACTGTCATTGTAATCCACCATGCAGTAATGGCACTGTTGTTTTACTACAGTTATTGGTATTTTAGCACAAAGCTATCCTGCTCTCTTCACTATGGGAAATTAAAGGCTAGATTTTTAAGACTGTAAGTGTTTAAATACTGGTGACCCACCAGAGGGCATTACTGCAGAACCCAAATATATCTAAAAATACTAGATTTTGAAATAACTCTATCTTATTAAATAAAGAACAACATTATTTTTTATAAATTAATTTCATAATTCAAAAATGCTCAAGCTGGTGGTTGATTTTTTTTAAATTGAGAAATTAATTATAACTATATCAAAAATTAACTTATATCTCTAAATAGTGTAAAATATATGTATTAGTTATCTAAATAAAATATTAAAACTCAATAGCAAAACAATTATGCCCAGCAAGCAGATTATTTCAAAACACTTTTTAACACAGTATATTAAAAATATTGTATTTAAAAACGTATATTTAATACAGAGAGCTAAGCTATATAATAATAATAATAATAATAAGCATAGTGCGAAAATTTATACTTCTTGGAAGGAAAGAAACAGTGAAATTAAATAAACATGACAGATAATAATTTCTTCAAGTTATACAAGGGTTGCGCCATCTGTGGGCAAAGGTATTAATTAATCATTTTTATCGATATTTATATATATAGGTTCCTATTAATGTAATATCTATCCCTTATTTCACATGGCAGCCAAGCTAATAAATGTAAAACTTTAAAATTAATTATATTATAATGATTTAATTAATAGCGTATCAGTTTTTAGAATGATGTCTGAAATTATAAATTTATATATATAATATATTATTTCTTACATTTAAAAAAATATAATCTGTGTTGTGTTAGTTTTTAGTAAGTCTTCTAATCACCATCTTTGTATGAGAAGAAAGCAAGTCCATGGAATTTATCATACTAATATATTTTGAGTTTTGTTTCAGTTTCATATGAATAGACTAAATTAAGGTAATCTGATTATCTTCAGACTATATTTTTCTGTACATAAAAATGTTTTTGTTTGGTTGGTTATAAGAAGGCTGTTAAAAATTCATATAAACCTTAAATCTTAATATTTTTCAATATATTTGTTACTAAAACATTGAATTAAATGTTTATCATTTCAATAATGTATTATTATACTTTTATATTTTCTCTAAAATGAATGTATCACATTTTTCTAGGACTCCAAGTTGGGACTATGCTCCAAATAATGATAAACAGTGGCTTCTTCGTTACACCGGAAAGATGGAACCTATCCACATGAAGTTCACTGATATTCTCCACACTAAAAGATTACAGACTTTGCAGTCTGTTGACGATGCTATAGAAAAAGTAAGATGGCTTTCCTAAGAAATTTAGTTAATATGTTCAGCAAAGAGAGATTTATAATCCTTTTAAGTTGAGGTAAATTATATAAAATGTTCAGCTTGTATTTTCTATAATATAACAAAAGTTAGAATTGTTTTCTATCATTGAATTCTATAACATTTAAAGAGAAACCTTGTCCTGAAGTGCACTTGTCTAGGTCAATTATTTGAAGCACTATTTTATTTTATGAAGATTGCAGCATAAGCTAGTGATTTCTTGAATATCTTTTTTTTGTAAAGTAGTATTGAAAATAAATTAGTAGACACCAAAAAACTTAAACAGGTCAGTTTATTTAACTTCAGTTACTTATATAAAATAAAAAGTTATTATTAGTAATGTTGTTTTGACTCAAGTATTTTCTGTATTTAGTGGTGTAGGAAGTGGGGGTGTTTGGCTAGACATGCAGAATTTACAATGAGAGATTGAAAGTATAAAGAGCTGTTAAAAGCAGCTCAATCTAAGGGGGGTCTGAGGTATGTCCCCAGGAAAATTAATATAATTTACAGTTGCTATATATGTCAAATATGTAAAAGTGGGGGTAATACAGCAGTTCCAATGTCTCTGGTATGTCAAATTATAGTACTAATTAGATTGAGTTACATAGGGGGGTCTGAGGTATGCCCTCCAGAAAATTAATATAATTTACAGTTGCTATATATGTCAAATATGTAAAAGTGGGGGTAATACAGCAGTTCCAGTGTCTCTGATATTGTCAAATTATAGTACTAATTAGATTGAGTTACATATTTGGTACTAAACTTGATATCGTTCCAGTGCTTGAGGATTGGCCCAAAATATATTTTCTCTCGCATATCTTAAAATATTCTTATATGTACACACCTTTGTAAGCAACATAACAAACTAAGTTTATAATATGTATATACAGTGTTTTAGGCTATTGAATTATTAAAAAACTTTCCCAAGAAACTGCTAAAATATTGCTTGAAAATTTCATACGTATGAGAAAATATAAAAAAAAACAACACAAAATTTAAATATGCTGTGTAATGGTACGTAAACAGAAATGAATACAACATTAACAATGCACAAACATATCACTTAATGTTGTTTGTCTTCTGTTACCATCTTTTTTTGTTCACTTTTTTGCATTAATACTGCAAAATACTGTGATTTTCAAAACTTTATCTAGGCTAAAGATATCTTTGGTTACTCTCGTAAATAGAAACTGATTAAATAAGGATTGCTGATTTATATGTTTAGTTCAGTTGGTTTGCCCTACTGAGAAATAATGATAAGAAAACATCACTTACTCACATGGGCACTTGATAAGTTTATGTTTTATGTGTAAAAAATTTAATATGTTGCATAAACAGTATCTTGTTTCTGAATGCTGCTTCTAATGAGTTTTTCTAGAGTTTTTACAGCCCATTTGTATTATTAGTACTGCTCGAAATCTGATAGTTACTGAGATTTGTAACAAAAATATTTATTGGTAAAGGCAATAAATAAGCACTTTAGTTGATTCAGTATTGAAAGGTGTACATATTATGTGTTTTTAAACAAGCACAATAGAGATCAGTATTCCAGAATGTACTTGTAATACGCTGTTGAGTATTGTCCACCATCGTGAGTGTTGATCATGATTAAACACCTTATTTTGTCCATCAACAGTTTGGGTTACTCAGCACTAGTATGGGACAGTGTTATTATTTTTGATGGTGTTAAGATATTAAAATTTAATTTTTGGATGTTTAATTTCTTATGACTTATGTTTGCCTCTTTACATGCGCTGTAAAGTTCAAGAACATATACCATACCAAAGAGAATTATATATATATATTTTTAATATATATTACATTACAAGAAAACATGTACTGTGTCTTTTGTATTTAACAGTTAATGTGGTAAAGCGTGTTGCAGTTTGAAATTATGGGCTTTGGGACAAAAAATGCAGATGGTCTTTTGTGGATTAAAACCATTTTAATGAAAACAGGAATGTTACTTTAAATATTACCTAAAATAACCAGCAGGGAATTCTTTTTAGGAAAGGAATTTTGAATAAAAAAAAAGTATCCATAACTTTCCATCTTTAGTATTAAAAGATGACAAATTCCCTCTTAAACTCTTAGTTGATTTTATTTTTTCTTCAACTTAGTAATTTAACAGAATTTTAAAATACCCTTTTTTCAGCTGTACAATGAACTAAAGAATCTAGGAGAACTTGAAAACACTTATATATTTTACACATCTGACCATGGCTATCACTTAGGTCAGTTTGGGCTAGTGAAGGGCAAATCTCAGCCATTTGAATTTGATGTACGAGTACCTTTTCTGGTGCGAGGACCTTTAGTTCCTAAAGGAGTACGGTGAGTTTTAGATGTAGGTAATTATGTTTATTTTTTTAATTCTGATAATTAATAGTGGAATTACAGTTATTAAACTATGACCTTTACTTTAGCTCATTGAAGTTTGGCCTCACTGTTTTTTTTTGTCAAGGTCTCAAATGTGTTAAATTAATAAACAGAAGGACACCTTCCTTGTTAAATTCATTAATTTGCTCTCAAATGTGAAACAGACAGATAGGGGTTGAAGTTAAAATCAAACAAAAAAACCTATTTGTTTTACTTACTTTGTCTGCATCTTGTATATTATTAATCTAATGCGAATTATATCACTTGGGTTCAAAATTCGTAATTTTTTACCACTGCAGGATTTCTGACATTGTCATTAATGTGGATTTGGCTCCGACATTCTTAGAGTTAGGAGGAGTTAACCGACCTGAACACTTGGATGGCAAGTCTATAGTTCCTTTGTTGAAAGATGCATATGAACAGTTTAGGTTTGTTTCAGTTTTGAAAAACTTTTTTAATTTTCACATGCCACAAAGAAAATATATTTACTGTTGTATTTTTAAATTGAGAGAAAATTATATTTAATTTCATAAATTATGATAATATACATAAGTGTTATTTAAAAAAAACAATATTTGGTTTTCTAATAAGTACTAGCAATTTTTTTTTTTTTTTTTTTTTTTTTTTTTTTTTTGGGG
>NW_013670440.1:42995-47791 GCF_000517525.1 Limulus polyphemus | reverse complement strand
TTTTTTTTAAAAAAAAAAAATTTTTTTTTTTTAAAAAAAATTTTTTTTTTTTTTTTTTTTTTTTTTTTTTTTTTTTTTTTGTGAGACTTGATCCTAAATGTATAGGAAAAACAGGAAAAAAATGTATTACACTGTTGGTAGTAACTTTGTTTCTAGTTCTAAATTGTAGGATTAAGTTCTCTGGCAAACATATTTAATATATTAAATTATATTTTGTAGTAATTCAAGAGAAGTTTCTAAAGAAGTGAAGCTAAAGAAAGGATGGCGGGAAAGTTTTCTCATTGAAAGAGGGTAAGAAGTGTTTAGTTAACCCTAAACCAAGATATTTTCCTTGCAAAAGGTGGACGTTTCTTCTTCAGGGGCAAACTGAGAATAGTGGTGTAATTGAGTGAGTGATATATATAAAAGGAGTTGAGTGACATCATGAAGGACACCTGGGCTTCCAGGAAGTGTTTTTGTATAGTTTTGAATGTAGTATTGTAAGTGTGTCTCATTTCTGGTGCAACATTGCTGGAAACAAAAGGTTATGTAAAAAAAATGCTTTGCTTTAGAAATAGTCAAAACTATACTTAAGTGTTGTTTAAGTAAAATCAAGGTGATACATGAAGATTGAAAAAGAAATGTTAAGCAGGCCAATTTCTAAAGACAGGCATGGAAAATTGTCATAAATAAATAACATTACATAAATTAGGGGTAAACTTCGAGAGTTCACAATATATGAAAAAAAAATAAATATTTTTCTGACAGAGTACAGACCAATGATTGGAGATCACTGATTCCAGGTTCTAGATTCATTCCACAAGGTTGAACAATATTTAGATTTGTGATCTAAATTAAATCTTGATACTTTATTCTGATTGTTTTAATGTTTAGAAACTTAATCCCATTGCCAAGTCAGGATGAGATGTGACACATTTACTTGTATTAAAATGATTAAGGTAGAATTTATTCCTGTTTGGCTGCATTGTTTAGTTGACCTAAATTTTTTCCTTCATCAGAGTTGTATCTGAGCAGCTAAGTTCTTAATTGTGAAAATAAGAATTGGTTGTTCTTTCATTATCGGAAAACAATGTTGATATTTCAACATCCAGAAAGTTTTCCATCATACTCTCATTTCCTAATGAAAATATCTGTAGTTTATAAATTTGTTTACTAGTGAAGGATATATTTCAAGTACTTATAAAGCATAGCTGTATAGTATCTGAATTGTGTTCAGAAAAGAATGTTCACTGTAGTCCCAATAAGAGGTTAATGTAATACATGTGCATTAATTCTGTTGAATGTTAAAACTGAAATGTGAACAATTTGATGGTCAAGATAAGGAGATATTCTAACTTTATTGGTTAATTTTATTGAGAAAAGTGATCCTTATGAAAAAAAGATGTTCCATTTCTTTAAGTTACAATGTAACTTGTTTATCAGAGAGATTTGAGATGTTTGTAATTTTCGGTATGTGCAACTTCTAATATTAGAACCTTCAAGATGAGAGAATGTCTTATTCTTGGTTCAAACTTAATTAGTTAACCAGAATTTGTACCTTCATTAGCTCGATATATCAGTATTACAACTTCGTTAGGCGTTATTGATAACGTCTAAGTTATCATTTTATTTAAATTAATAGAAATATCTAGCAATAAGCTTCATTTTACATTAAAGTTAAAAATAATAATCCTATCCTGTAACATAACATCGAATTACTTTTACTGTACTCATTCTAGCTACTTAAAATCTGACCTATAACACTGCAGAATGAAATAAATCTGGTTATTATAAAGGTTCTCTTAGCCAATTCATTATCAATTTTGTGTAGAACGTTTAAAAGTAAAAAATTTTCAATATCTTGTCATAAAACAACTATTTGATTGTAATCCTAAATATATAATCAAGAAAACACAGGAAAAAATCAAGTACTTATACCATGTACTCTACTTTTTACCTTGTTTAGTAAACTCACCAAAGGCTATAAAGACATGTATTCTGAAAAGTCAGTCAAAAAAAAAAAACTGATTGCAGAAAAGTGTGGACAACCAGAATATTCTTCACCTTGCAAGTCCTTCCAGGTTAGTACAGTTAGTTCAGTCAGTTTAATATTGTTACATGACAACCAGAATATTCTTCACCTCGCAAGTCCTTCCAGGTTAGTACAGTTAGTTCAGTCAGTTTAATATTGTTACATGACAACCAGAATATTCTTCACCTCGCAAGTCCTTCCAGGTTAGTACAGTTAGTTCAGTCAGTTTAATATTGTTACATGAGAAAATTACAAAGTTTGACCACTTTCATCATCTCTATGTATTTTATCATTTATTGTCAATTTAACAGAAGTCGGTATTCAATGGTTTTTTTGATAAATTTATTTGTTTGAAGAAAAAAACTTAATTTCAATTTTCAAGTAATTTCTGCATTTTACAAAAGTGTAATGGAATTGACAAGTAGAGATTGAAAGATCAGTCTGTCGTGTTTGTTGTTATTTAATTTAATAAATAGATTTTACGTTCATTATATTAAGAATACATAATTGAAATCATGAACAGAAATGGGAATGTATACATGATGGTCAACGGTGGCGAGTACGCAAGTGTCGAAGTGTTTATTTTGATCAAAGAGTGAACAAGAAAAGGAGGAGGAGAAACTGCTGGTGTGAGAATGATGACGATAGTTTATTAGCAGAGTATGCCAGTAAAGCCTTGGAGGTTAAACAAGCACATAGTGAGATGTCTTTTGATATAGCTGGTACTGCTACCAAGGAATTGGCAATGAAACCTCAGGAAAGACGACTTCAACGAAAGTTCCTTAAAGAACATGTTAACCAAGGTATTGTTTTTCTTTCTTTTTTTAACAAGATATGAATGTTCTGCTGTTTTAAGCTTGAACTATTTTTGACATGTTGTAGACTAGTTTTAAATTTTTCTTATGCCATAAGACCATCTATAAATCAAGTATTTGACTTGGTTACAAAAGAAAGACTGCTGTAAGAATTATTGTAAATATTTGGCAAGTCGACTATTTTATTTGTAATACATCTTCTTTGTATGAATTGATAGTGATCTTGAAACAGCTGGCTTTTACTGAATCATCTCAATTTAATGGATGTTGAAAGATATGGAACTTTATCTCATCCCTGATCATATTGTACTTCTTGATGTATGGCCTCATCATCCTTCTAGATAACTCTGTATAACATTGTAATATGCAAATATTATGACTGTAACCATTTCATAAGTTAGAAAATGAATATATCTGTATGTGGATAAAATATCAGTACAAATCGTCTGTATTTTGATGTTCTGTATGAATATGTTTTTCCCATCTGTGAATAACGATCATCTACTGTTAGACTATCAAACGTGGTCTGAGCTAGGGAAGGTGAGGCTGGTCAGTATTACATGAGATACGTTTAATTCCTTTGTCACAATGTTTGGCAAACTCAGCTTGTGTAAAAACAGATGCAAGAAATGCTATCTTCCCCTTTTTTGATAATGAGGCTATTTCACCATACTTTCTGGGAAGAACTAGTAGATCTTGAATGTGAGTACAGTTTGAATGTAAACCTAGTACTTCAATTTACAATTAACAGTCTTCATTCAGATTAAAATTGCCGTTGTCTTTGAGTACATTTTCTGACTCACAGATAAAACTGAGTTGCCATCAATCACAATAAAACAGTAATTATCATCATTCGCATAGAGTTATAGTTATATTTGTGCGACTGACGGATATTTCCATCATTCGCAGCTGAGCCATAGAACTTCAGTGACGGAAATATCCATCATCTACAGGTAATGGGTTAAGATAGTTGTGGCCTGCATGTTAAAGTTTCAAATGTACCTTAGAAAAAAGCCTTAATATTTGCTTGAAATAAGAAAGAGTGTTAGTAACAAAGCACTAAGTGCTCTGACTGAGAAGTATTGTAGTGGTAAAATAAACTTTTTTGGTAGATAGGATTCAGACACTGAACAGGAAGTACATAAATGCCATATTCCTTAAATGAAAAATGAGTAAATGCAGGTGAACTTTTTAAAAAAACCCTTGACCACAGCAAGGGAGAGATGGATGATGCTAATTTTGTGAAATCACTGAAAAAATTAGTAGGTATTTTAGTATTGAGAATTAAATGCCATTTATTATACAGTCTTTCCCCAGTGAGATTTGTATTACTTAGATAACCATAGAACTTTTTCATAGCTTTAGGCCTTAAAGTTTCATTAATATTCTAACTTAATTCACTTTGTTTGAGCTAGTGTTCACCCCTTAGCAGATTTGGAATGTTTGGACTAAGTTACAAACCCTAGCTAATTCATCTATTTCAATTTAATCAAACAAAATTTAGCCTTGAAGTGAGACTGTTTTGAAACCACGAGGGAGAAAGTTTTTTTGGAAACTGTTTAAGATGACTTTCTTCACCAATTTGTCAAGGACCCTGCTAGAAACAATTTATTGTTAACTTTTAATATAGAAATTGTTGAGAGGGGAGAAATTGGGGAACATCTGGGTGCAAGTGCTCTATTAGGTTCGATGTTTTACTGCATATGGAGATAAGGAATAATGATATTTTGGTTAGAAATTTCAAAAAAGCAAATTTTGAAGGGATGCGACAAGAATTATCTGTTGTCAGTTGGACAGCCGAGTTATTTGGAGACACTGATCAAATGTGGAAAACTTTAAGGATAATATTTCAAATATTCAAGATAAACATATTCCTTATAGAAAGAAAAACTGCAAGTAAAAAACCAGGTTGCCTCACAAAGAGTTTAAAAGATAAAATTAAAGAAAAGCATTACAAATTTAAGAAATTT
>NW_013670440.1:5169-42407 GCF_000517525.1 Limulus polyphemus | reverse complement strand
GATTAAGATCTTTAAAATTGTTTTCTCTTGAAAAAAAGAAGAGTTAGAGGGGATCTGATTGAGGTGTTATTGTAAAGAGAATTGATAGTGTTGATACATCATCTTTTTTCATACTTAATGGCAAGAATAGTTGGATTAGAGAACACAAATATAAATTTTGGCAAGGTAGGAGTCATTTTCAACAAGGACAGTTTTTATTTTTCTAACAGGGTGGTTGGCCTTTTGGAATGAGTTGCCTTCAGATGTTGTGGAGGCAGTAAATTTAAGAGAAAGCTTAACAACTGTATGAATGATGAGGGCTGGCTTTAAGATTTTTTTATATTATTTTTTTAATTTATTTATTTGATAGTTTTACTTGAATTTAGAGCATGTGTTATATGTTTAATAAGATGCACGATCTTTCAACTTTGAATTTGTTTGGTTCTTCTTGTAATGATAATCCATTCTTTTTCTTAAGGCTTCAGATCTATTTTTGTTGGCTCTCGCAGAAAAAGGGAAGTTTTTGTTCCAGAGTCATTACAAAAGTTTGATGTGAATGGTGTCGTACAATTATCACACTGGCTAGATCTCACTGTGAAGGATGATATGAAATCACAGGTAAAGAAAGGGAAAAAAAGTTCTAAAATAATATTAGGAATTATTCTTACTTACTTTTGTTTGATTAATGCTTATTACTTTGAATAAAGATAAGTTTAACTAAGTTTTGTAAATGAACAACAAGAAAGTCTACAATCATTCAATTTCATTTCTATATATCAAGGAATAGAAGAATGATAATAAGAATTACAGATATTTTGAAACTATACTTGTAGTAAAGCACTTCTTGAAACTACAGGTGTAGTAACACACTTGTTAAGACCCGTGCCTATAGTAGCACACTAGTTAACATCTGTACTTGTTGAATGAGAGGTATCACTGGAAGCTTTATCTTGCTGAACCCACACCCTGTTGACCTTGTTTTCAGAGGTAAATCATTTTTGGTTATATTGTGTACTGTTGCCTGGGGCACATGGATGACCTTTGTGTTCATGGATTCTCAACTGTTACAAGACACTGATCTACTCATGGCTGGTATACAAATTGTTGCATGTTTCTTTCTGGATGGTCCTGGTTCACCATGTTGACCAATATTGCTTTGTTTTCCAGTGCCATTAAAGTACAAAAGGTGTTCATTCTTGGATAATTAGATCCTAAATCTCAGCACATCTTTTGATCTTAGTGTGTGAATATTTTGTTACATACTCTTTCCAAACAACAATCAATTTCCAGTGGTGTTACATACCTATAAAATGCCAAAATTTAGTTCTGGCTGCGATTGTCAAGTGAAGTGCTGAATTCCATATTCAGAAATGTTTTAATATAATTTACTCTCTTGTTTTCAACTTTCAAAATGAAGTTTTCAGATAAATAGACAAATACTCTTAATATGAATACTTATAGTGCACAGTTGGCTTAGCTTTCTACTTTTCACATCATGGTACCTTATGAAATAATTTGATCTATTTTACAGGTAAGTTTATAATAGAGAGTGAGAAGTAATGTGTGTGTGTTTTAATTTGAAGTTCTCCTTTCCATGTCTTGGCCTGGTGGTTAGGACACGGGTTCGAATCCCGTCACCAAACACGTTCATCCTTTCAACTGTGGGAGCATACAATGTGACAGTCAATTTCACTATTTATTGGTAAAAGAGTACCCAAAGAGTTTGTGGTGGGTCGTATTGGCTAGCTATCTTCCCTCTAGTCTATCACTTCAAAATTAGAGACAGATGTACATGTAGCTTTGTGCAAGATTCAAAAGCAAACAAATTCTTTCCATGCCAGTTTACAACACACACAACATGGTACACAGGTATCTTAGTACATAAAATTTACAAGCTTATTCATTATGTACCACTTGAAGATAGTAATATTTGCAGATAAATAATAGGACCAGGTAACTTTTCACCTTCAGTTTTACATTACTTGGATTGGTGAACTTCTCTATGCTTTAGTGTTCCCTTATGTACATATCCTAACTTTTCAGTGTTTCCTCACGTACACATCCTAACTTTTCAGTGTTCCCTCACCTACACATCCTAACTTTTCTAGAGATGCTCTTTGTTGTAGAAAACTGTAAGCAGTATTGTGAAATGTTATTAATATGTGAACCTCACTTGTAGTGAATGTTACAGTAACAAGTTGGTAATTCGAATGTTTAAGCATTTGTGTTTGCTATTTTAACAAATTTGTCCAAAGTCTTTGAAGTGCTGAAGTTGAAAGATTATAATTTGAATTAGTCACCAATACTGTCATATATTACTATAGAATGAATTTATACAGTTTCTTCCTCAAGCAGTAGATGCAGTGAAGTCTGTTTTTCATCACGTGTGCCTGTTTATGTTCCAGGTGAACACTACTAATCATGTTATGGATTTTCACGAGGATTACCTAAAAAGCTCGGAGTTCGATAAAAGTTCTGCTCTTACCTACCAAAATACCCATCACAGAATTGCTCAGAGGTCTGTGTCAGATGGATATCATTCCAAATCCAACCCACATGGCTGTGTAGCACTCTCTAGTAATTCTGTTATCTGTGTAGATCCCATCTATTACGACCAAAAGATTTGGAGGAAGAATAAAAATCAGCTAGACACAGCAATCAAGGACTTGAGGCATAAACTATATGAGTTGAAGGTATGAAAGAGCATTATTAGGAACTTTCTTTTTTACTGGGGATTAAATCTATGACCTTTGCTTGGTCATGACCTCTTAGCGAGTTACTTTCAAAATTTAATTAAACAATATTATCAATGTATAATAAAAAAAAACGTAGCATTAAAACTCCTGAATTATAAACTACGTTTTAATGGTAAGTTTTAATATGTTAATTTCAAAAGGAGATATTTAAATAAACTTCTTAAATCTTCACTTCTGTGTCCCATGATGCATCTCCCCCTTTTTATATTTTCTTTTATGGGCTTCAGTGTATACAACCTATTAGAAGCGCAAACTATAGATATAAACAGACAAGAACGTAAAATGTGAACCTTCTACCATCTTATCGTAGCTTTAAAAGAATTTATCTATACCACATGTCCTTATTTGATGAGTATGTTTATAACCAATAGAAAGAGAGATTTTGTTGCTACTAGAATCTTATTACAGTTCCTCCTTTTTTTGCTAGCAGGTATGGACAATTGGCCACAGATGGCTTATGTATGATGATTATTGTTCAGTTCTGAGTAGCTAACAGATTTTGTAAACCTATTTATAGGTTAGTTGGAAAGCCTTTTATATTATATTATTAGTTTTGGGACATTCTGTACTAGTTGCTGATACATTTCTTGTGTTCTTAAATGCATACTTTAAAGCTAAATTAATTTTTATTTGAAGAAGTGAAACTGAGGTCTAATGTTGTTACAGTTTCACTTTGCTTATGGTATTTATGATACATCATCAACTGTGAGTTATTGCTAGTTAACAGGAGGATTACTTTTCAAGTGGGTTTGACATACAGCAGTAAAATCTTAAAGAAAACGGATGTGGAAAGGTTGAAAGTTGAGACTGTGACGATAAGAAGAACATTAATCCAGCAAAATGATTAATTTTAAAAAAGAAAGAAAAAGTAACTCTTCATTTTATTTCATATTTTGTTACTTTACATTTTACTGTACATCGGTGATTTTGCTGCAGGTTATGTTATGGTAGGGAAAATAACAAATATAAAGTTTTATTTAAAAAAAGCTTTCGATATTCATTTAGGAGGTTATGCAAAATAAGTACGAAAGCTTTAAAATTAATAAAAGTACTTTTACTCATAACACAAAAAATCATCTTGTACTCAGACTAGTTCAGGAAAGTCATCATAAATTCACAGACTAATCCTTAGTAAAAATACCTTATTAAAAAAATTACTTTTTAGTGTACAAGACTTTTAGTGTTAAAATCCTAAACAGGCTACACAAAGTTTATCCAGTTAGTAGTTTTTCATTCTTTACTGTGGAATATTATAAGTCTGAAATCATCTAGACTGATCTGTTATTTAGAGATTATACAATTTAAGGCTACCTTCAGTGTTTTACCATTTTAAATACTGAAGAAATTAATTGTTCTCAACACACTCGTTAGTATGCTGCATAATCATGTCATACTTGTTTCTTTGTGTCTGTAGTGAAAAAGTTGGTAAAAATGAAACCTTGTTAAAACTAAATAAATAGTTAACACAAGTTTTAGTATATGCTGAATGATGTAAACTTGTTCTTTGAGGTCTACAGTATAATCTCTGATTGCTAAAGGGACTTCGTCGTCAACTGAAGAAGAAGCGTCCTCAAAGCAGTGGATATTTCCCACAAGTAGATTATCCAGTGGGTCATGGTCAAAGATGTCACTGTGATGATGATGAGTAAGTTTGTTTTTCTATCTCCAAGAAAGATTATCTTGTGTGCATACTTAATGAATAATAATAAAAAAAAGTCTGAATATGTTTTTGTAAGTTGAAAGAGAATTGTGGCTAAACATTGACATCAGTTTGTTTTTGTTTTCTTGGTGTGTATGTAGGTAAGCATTGGGTATCCACTATTAAACTTTTTGTGATTTTCTTATCTGCAAGATAAGCCAAAAATAACGTGTGTTATAGTTTAAGCTACAAGCAGCAATGGTATATGAAGTTTAATTGGGGGGAGCAAATTCTGACAAAGGTTTAATGACCATGAGGACCCTGGAAGCTCTTGTAATATATTAAAGGGTAATACATGGCCTAGTATTAGATTTTACTTGTGCTTTTATTATCATGTTTTCTTCCTTTTGGGGGGGGGGGCTTAATTGTCCCTCTCACACACACAATTGACATCTCTGGCCATACATAAACAGTATTCTAAACCTATACCTTTTTGTTTATCTACTTTTTCCCTTGGTGGTTGTTCTTCCTCAGGCCTTTTCCTCCTGACAATCCTAGAAGTTAGAAGATCCAAAGGCTAATACATAAATGTTTCGAATGTTCTGTATATTCATCTTTACTGGAGAGTGGGAAACTTCTTCACCCCTTTGTCTTTATATAAATTTATGTACCATTTATAGAATTGAGGAAATAAACAAAATGTATTGTACATTTCCCAAAAACTTCATTTAGTACGGTTTTGCCAGTAAAGGCATTATTAGGTACAGACTGAAATGGTTTGTAAACAGGTTTATATATGTAGTTTAACCAAAGAATGGGAAGTAACCTTGAAACAAGTGGGGAGGAGCTTAAGTTGGTTTGGACTTCTATTTATTTCTAAAATTTCCAGGCTATCTAGTTTCTTACCTTTTTCACAGATATGTAAAATTTGTTTTGTTTTCTGGATCAAATAGTTATTTAGTTTCTATACCTGTTAATGAATGTAAATAAACTGTTAGTGATTTAATGGATAAGGAAAAAGTAACTGTTCAAGTCCAGGATTTAAAAACATTAATAACCACTTGCTTAGAACAGAACTACTTCAAATTTAATGACCAAATGTATAAAAAAAAATGACAGGTTAGTTAGGAGTGGGGGTGGGTCCCCTCCCTCTCCTTTGTTTGCAGAAGTTTTCATGAATAACTTAGAGAAGAAATTATTTAGTGATGAAAATGATATAAAATGTGAAACATTGGTACAGATATGTTGATGATGCGATTTGTGTTTGGACAGGCTCCAAACATCAACTTGATAATTTTGTAACTTTTCTAAATTCACATAACAAATTTATTAAATTTACTATAGAATTTGGTGAAAATGGAAACTTTAATCTTTTGTACTTAAATAATGGCATACATTCCTTCAAAATATTCACAAATCTATGTCAGTATTTGACTTATAGTGACACCATCATACATGCTTCTTTAAGACATCCAATATCTCGCTAACTTGCCGTGTTCCATAGTTTGTTACACAAGCTTATCTCTGTACAACTTGTCATCTGAGGATAACAAAACAAACTGCTGTCACCAATGGTTATACAATAAAGTTAGTTAACACATTGTTTACAAAAATTAAAAGCCATAAACTTAAAACCAATATACCTACATATTGTACCAAATGACAACAAAAGAAAAGGCTTAAGATAAGCTACAATGGAAAATCTTCTTACAAAATATGTAACACACAATGAACAAAGAAATCTACAGACCTGCCTTCTACTATACAAAAAAACCTATGAAAAATGTTGTATAACAAAGACAGAATCAAAAAATACAGCAAGAGTGGTGTTTACCAATTATTGTGTCGAGATTGCAATAGTGTCTACATAGGTCAAACAGGACGTTCCATAGAAACGAGAATAAAAGAAAATTCTAGAAGCTGGAAATTAAGGAAAATGGACTCAATCTTTACATCCCACCTTATTGAAACTAAATGTAAATTTGATCCAGAAAAAAATTGCAAAATTTACATATCTGTGAAAAAGGTAAAATAAATAATGTCTAAAAACAAATCCAGAAAAAGTTCTAAATGACCAAATGAACTTAAGCTCCTCCCCACTTGTCTCAAGGTTTCTTTTGCTAAACTACATATATAAACCTATTTACAAACCATTTCAGTCTTTACCTGATGATGTATTTTACTAGTGAAACCATGGTCATTAAAAACTGAGTTTTTGTAAAATATCTTTGTTTTTCCCCAGTCTGTAATAATAATAATCACTGACAGTTTCAAGTATCAACCGTATACGATTTCTTTTCAAATATAAATTCAAGTAGAGATTATGATTATCAAAGTAGCTTTTAACTCACACCGTCAACACTCTCCAGTGATTTCATAGCAACAGTGTCTCCATCGTTTAAAAAAGTTCATGTTGAACAATATTATTGAAGAGAATTGGTTCTTCTTGACAAAATTCTCTGTTAATGTCTATATTTGGGTCTTCAAGCTTCAGTTTAAAATTCTTTATTACATCTTGTTTAACCTTAAAACACAGTAGAGGTCTTTTTATTAAAGAGTAGGATGATACTAAATCCAAAGCCTTAATGAAGTAAAATGTACTTCTTATTGCGTGTTCCTTGATTTTTGCAGAGCAAAGTTTAACAGCATTGTGTTAACAGATATGTCATTATATGGTTAGTCTTATGCTTTGAGTCGAGTTTAATACCTTCCTGATTAATAATACTAATTATTAAGAACTTTTGATCAAACGTAAACTAACTATGTAATATCTGAACTACAGTAACTTGCACACTGACAAAGATAAAGCTGTATAAAAAAAATATTAAAAATAGTTATTTTTGGTGTTGAGTCTACAGTAAAAAGTATTAAATAACGAGTTTCATAATATTGATGTTAGCAGTTTAAGTTGTTCTGTAGTTGTTCATTTGGCACAAACTTTAATGAAGATTTTAGAATAACTAAACATTGTCTTCTCACACATTAAAAAAGATGCTCAGTTAGTTAATGCATCATGGCAGCCCACAATATACCTAGATTACTTCTGATAAGCAGAGTAATGAAATAAAACTGCATAATTTTTCATGTAACTTTTGTACTAAGACAAAATACATTTACTATAGATTAAGTGTACAAATTTAAAACTTCATATCACCATCTTATCCTAATAACATCGTATATCCCTGGGCCAGAGAACAACAGAGATTGAAGGCATGGAGGCAAGAGCAACGTGAAGCTCGAAAACTTGCTCGTCAACGTAAAAAGGAGGCCCGTTTGAAAAAGAAAGAGAAAAAGAATCGTCGTAAAGCCAAATACAAAGGATTTGACTGTAATGCTGATAAAATGAATTGTTTCACACATAATAACAACCACTGGAAAACACCCCCATTATGGACATGTGAGAATTTCAAGATTAGTAGGATAAAGATAAAAGTATTTAAAATAAGCTACATTCTTGTTCTGTTATTTGTTTGTCTGTGCACCATGTTAAATCATTTTTGAAATATTTCCCAAAAGTGAAACCAATATCTTGTTTTATATTAAAACAATTTATAAAGCATTTTAACCTATAACAAAAAAAAACAGCACAAGTAGATCAACAATAACATCATTCACTTCATCTTATTACTTAGTGAGTTTACTATTTAATCATAAATGAAATATTGATTTATTTTTTAAAGATATTAATTTTGAAAAAAAATAGCAGCTGTTCATGCACATTGAATTTACAATTACTGTTTGAAAAAAAAATTTAAATGCCAAGGAAGGTTATTATTATTATTATTATAACGAGAAATAGTAGGTATGAAGAAGCTTTAAGAATTTTTTTCTCTCCAACAGATGGTCCATTCTGCTTTTGCCAGAACTCAAACAACAATACATATTGGTGTTTAAGGACTATTAACTCTACTCACAACTTCTTGTACTGTGAATTTATAACTGGTTTTACCATGTATTTTGATCTCAGGACAGACCCCTACCAGGTATTCTTATAACTTTATTCTTTTTTCTTTATAGTGAGAAAATAATTTCTGTGATTGAGGCAATGTTTGATATAAACTTTATCTTAACTCTTGAATGAAGACTGAGGCTGATGATGCATGCATCACGGTGTAAGGCATGCTATCTTACGCATTTGTGATATTTGGTTGTGACAAACTGTTTCTGGGAAAATAATTGATTATGTATATATATATATATACATTGATTAAACACACACAAAACTTGTATAGAAAGCCAATTATTTCCTCTCCTTTAAATTTATCCAAACCAAATAGATAGATATAATAAATTTCACCTTAAGAAACAAATTAGAATTATACCAGCTGTAGAGAATTTACAAAAGATACAATTTTGGAGGAGTATAAAAATTATAAATCCATTTAAGCTTGTTTTTACAATCCTATGTATAACTCTACATTCTGCAGACTTCACAACTATAGATCATATACTGTAGTATAAACCTATATGTTTCTAACAGTCCGTAATCTTTCTACCAAGATTCTTTCAGTCCATGGAGTGAAAAAGGTTTGGAACCACTACTGTAATGTTCCGAGTCCAACTACACATCCACTGTCTAGTTATAGGCATGGTACTGTAGCTGTGGCTCTGGGGGGTAGTAGAGTTGTATGTTAACTGTTACTAAAGGATAACAACTGGCCATGAAAAGCAGATGAAGAGTTGGACTTGGAACTTTGAGGGCTAGAGAACCTGGGTCCAAATACATCATTGGTTTGTAGTCATCAGTACAATAATCTTTCTTCTTTCATTGGATGGATAACTGAAGAGACTAAGTACTTTCAATGCCACTTGGGAGCTGCTACCACATGTGTTCTCACAAATTGCACCCTTTGTAATTTTGACATCTGGT
The DNA here is from genome assembly GCF_000517525.1 of Limulus polyphemus. Taxonomy (NCBI): domain Eukaryota; kingdom Metazoa; phylum Arthropoda; class Merostomata; order Xiphosura; family Limulidae; genus Limulus; species Limulus polyphemus. The sequence goes on along the minus strand of NW_013670440.1, from coordinate 33,163 downwards.
ACAACTTTAACTTTTATTTAGCTTCTTTTTACTGTTTTGAGGACACTGTAATTTGTTGTCAACCTTTACAGCTAGTGCGGTTCTATTAAACCATTGATAAATAAATAAAAAGTGGTGTGTGTGTAAATACTGTACACTAGCAACTGTATCTATGCCTTGCATAGCATTTATTTAATTTGATTCAAGGAGATGGTACAATGTTATGCTTGTACACCATTTGCCTTACAGCTTCTACTGAATAAGAGCAATTAGAAAGGTACCCCCATGCTCTGCCTGGATCAAATATCACTTTTTTTTGGCATTGGACTTTATGTAGTAAGCATTGAAATGGCTACCATTAATCTGATTGAATCAATTTAGTACAGGAACTCTAGTGGATACCCCAAAGATTAAGTTTAAATAGATAAACAGTCATTTCCTCCCAGCAGTTTGTCACATGAAACCACCAGACAGACAGACAACTTTGCTTTACATGTCTTAAAAACAAAGATCAATACCTGCCTAGACTAATGTATGTATATACTTATCTGATGACACTGAGTTGAGGATCAAAGATTTCACAAGTTAGATGCATAATTTTTTTTTAAATTACTCTCATAAAAGATGCTTTTTTTTCTGTATTTTCATTATCTTAAAGGTAAATAATTACCAAATCTTTCAATGATATCTTTAAAATTTCGCATGTTTCAAAAATTTCCAAGTTTTAGTATGGTTTAAAGTTTAGTGACTTTTGTAAATTCAGGTTTTTTTAATCTTATCACGAATAGAATCATCCTGAAATATTTAAATAGAATTGGCTGTGCAGTTAGATTATAGGGTATATAGGCTGGATTCAATTTTGAATCAAATAGAAAATGGTTTTTTCATTTATATATAGAGTGCTTCTACACACAGTTAATAATGAGTATAAAAGTAAATATTTCTGAGAACAAAATATATAATGTACTTAAACATCTTAAGAACAATGGTAGAAAAGTGAACTTACAAGGAAATAGTTTCCTGTATATAGGTGAATTAAAAGCTAAATTGTAAAGTTTACTGGAAGTGATGTAGATTTAAAACTATCAAATCAGAGCTCTAGCTATTGAATGGAATCTTAAAGCTTTGCAGGGCTCTAATACATGGTCACCCCCCCCCCCTTTTCTTGGAACTTTCAAAGTATTGGAGGGATGGCATGGTTCTTTAATTAGACATCTGTAGACCCTTCCAGGACACATTCTGTAGCTTTACTGCTTTGTTCAGTGCACTTTGATGCCACACTGGTGTCATCTGAGTGTGCAGAAGCTCTGAAGAGGAACAGGGATGCTCCAACAAGGGTTGTCTCAGAGAAGGGTTGCCACTGCACTAGGAGTTGTCAAAGTGTGGTTTCTAGGGCATTGAATTACTTCCAAGAAACAGAAGACATAGTGGTGGTTGGCAAGGGGCAACAACACATCAGTATAACCAATATCTTGTTATGTCAGCAAGTACAAATTGGACCTTGGATACCACAAGCCTTCAGAGAAACCTCTGAAATGCTCCTGATTTAGTCTCCACCCAGACAGTGAGAAACAGACTCCATGTAGCCAGCCTGAAAGTAAGAAGACTAGCAGTTTCAGTTCCAATGAGAGAGACACACCAACAAATGCTTCAATAGTGTAGGGGACATCTCGACTGGACACAGGCTCTTTGATCAAATGTTCTCTTCATAGACGAGTTCAAATACTGCCTGGACTGAAGTTTGGTTATTACCTAATGAGAGAGAGACACAGATGTGAATGTGATAGAACATGACCAGTATGGAGCTGAGTCAGTGATGATTTGGGGTGGTATCAGTCTCTGGGGTCATACAGACTTGTACATTGTTCAGAAAGGTACAGGGATGATATCCTGGATGTTTTTGTGAGACTATATACGAAGGAGCCATAGGTCCAGATCTCATTTTAATGGATGACATTGCAAGACCATACAGGGCCAGGCTGGTGAAGTATCGAGAAAACTGACTGGCCACCAGGTTCACGTGACCCGAATCCTATTGAACATACTTTAAGCAGCAGTATCAGATCATTCAGTGCAACCTACCAGCCTGGAGAAACGTGGAATGGCCCTAGCCCAAGAATGGAACAAGATACCCAACATTCATTCACCAGACTGATTAAATTAAAAACAGAACCCCCATTTGCTGAATAATGTAGACACTTTGACATTTTCAATATTAATCTTTATCTTGGGGGTAACCTAGATTCTGCACATTATTTGCATTTGACCTTGACAAAACTAAAGACATAACATTACAGGCTTTTTACATTATATTTTGTTTAAATTTGTATATTGCAAAATTAGCAAAAATTAAGTGTCTTTAGAAATTACCAAACTAGATTGCAATTTTTCTATTTCAGCTTTTGCATATGTGACCTAATGTCACATGCGTATTCAAAATTATCTTCAAATCAAATTGTTTACAGTGAACGTATCAGCTTAACTCTCAAATTACCAACTCGTTTTCTACTGGTTACTTACAAATAGGGTTACATCCATGACATCATATTAAGTAATTGTGTGTTTGCCTGTTACAATACTCAGCATATGAACTGACCAGGAAAAAAAAAAAAGTGAAATCATTCATTTGTCTATGTAAAACACAAACGACAAAAGCAGTAATTAATGGTATTAGTTTCAGGATCCATGGTATTTCAGTTCTCATTTTCTTATGTAACTTCTGTTATTTGGGACCCTGTCTTAGATTTCATCAGTAATTATAAAGATTTTTTTTTGTAATTCTACAAAATGTACTTGTCAGTATTAATGTATTGGTGAAGGATTTCCAACCTTTATAGTAATGTTTTTGTAGAATGAAAGTACTACGCATCTCATTCTGATGTAGTGTCTTCTCTAATTAAATTAAATAAGTACTGTTGCAATAAAGATACTACTTTAACCTCAAATGTTTTGTGGGTCTCTGCTAGTTTGAAACAATTTGTAAATACAGGATTTCTAGATCAATACAAAAGAATTTTAACCACAGACACCAAAACCTATTTAAATTCCATTTGTCTTAGGCCTAACATTAGTTAAGCCTTTATTATGTACAGCCTATATTTGACGAGATAAATTAACACTAACTTGTGTACCTTTTTGCTTTAATTTAGTTAGGGCTAAACTTTACCATACTTAAATACAATCAATCAATAAACTTATTCTATGACCCAACGTTAGGCCTTTTTAAGGACTTTTATAAGCTACAAGTATGTTGTTTTACTAAAGTATAATTACATCCATTGAAATGAAGTGCACATGCACGTAGATTGTAAGGTTTGCACCCATTTTCAAGATAGACAAAAACTGAATATTATTATATATTTTTCTAATTTGGAACATTATAAATGAAGTTGAGGTAATGTGCCAAGTATAGTCTGAAATAGTTGCATCATATGCTACTTCACCTTTGGCTATCACAGCAACCAAAGATATTTCAGCATTCAGGTGCCTGCTTTCTGATTAGTCCTCTACATAGAGGATATGTATCATGAAAGGAGTTTTGGCACTTTCTCCATCATCTTTGATCCAACTTTTGAGTAAGGTAGTTCATGTTTCTGATCTAAGATATCTAGAAGTCCCCATACAGTCTGGTCATACATACGTCGAAACAAAACTTTGTTGACTTTTTATTTGAATATAAAATGTAAGAAAAAATTTAAATGGATTACTTTGTATTCACCAATTGGTTAATGGAGAAAGCTCATTTGTTTTTTTATTTTTGAAATATTTATAGTCAAGTGTAAGCAGCCCTTTTTCCAACTCTAAATGTAAAATGTTAACTTTTGATGTTACTAGATAAGGATATTTTTCAATAAACTGTTTCAAAGTTCTTATCAGAAGATAAAAATTCATAGTCTGATGCTAATAATTAACAAAGATATCAGTAGTACCCATCTAGCAACTGAGACACTGGTAACATTTTTCTTTCAAAATGAATTAAAACATGTTTAAATACTAACTTTTAAAGCTACAAAGAAGTAACTATTTCTTGTTCAAAAACAATTATAAAAAGAATATATAATGATCTTGTAGTTAAGTACCTATACAAGTCAGCAGCTAAGCAATTTTAAGTTTTTTTAGTAATAAAACTTAATTCTAGAAGGAACTCTGACAATTTTTTTTATTATTATTATTATGATGATGAAGTCTAACATACCAATTGTTTTCATAGCCATTCCAACATTGTTTATTGGTTCCAAATTTTTTTTACCATGCAGCTAAGAAATGCAGTGCACAACTTGGAATTATTTGAACTAGAAGATATGAAGCAAAAGTTAAACAGGCTCAGAAGGTGTAAAGGTGCCAAGGATTGTACACTCAGTTCCCAATCACAAGGTATTAATAATTCAAATATATTTTATATTCTCATTAGTCAACATATAAAAGGAATATAATTTAATTAAAGTTAACATGTCCCCTCCTAGGTTTTTTTGTAAGCAAGATATTTCAAGAATATAACTTGTGCTCTTAATCTATTCTCAGCTGCTATAGTAGATAATAATTTGTAAAGAAATTTTTAATGATAGGTTATCTGAAAGGAAAAGTTTGCTTAATAATGAAAGTACACACACTAAGCTATATATATTTTATAATTTGCAAGATATTTTAAGATAAAGTTCTAATTATATTCAACATCTTGTTTGCTAAATTACTAATCAAACTGTCAGTATGGTAGAACTTTTGTAAATGTTGCAATTTCATTTAATGTGATGTATAATTTATTTAAAAATCGGTAAACATTTTTCTTTTAACGTAGACCAGGAACGACTGCAAGAAGGTTTTTCTTACTCATCCCGGTAAGTGTCTGTTTACAATGCAGTTGCTTACACAATATAAAAAAAGTAATTGCATGCATTTACACTGTTAATGAAAATCATTCAAAAATTAATTACAGTTAGTATTTAAAAACAACATTACTGTTGAAATTGTCCAATACATATAAAAATTATTCTACTCTCTGACCATTCTTGAGTTGAGCAGGGAGGCAATCATTATTAACAAGACCAATATAACCAGCTATGCTTCACTACCTTTATGAAATAAAAATTTATAACTGTAGGAAAAGGCCTATGATTGTTAATGCAAGTGTTTAGTATAAGAAGTCACATTGGTGTCTCTTAATCTTGAAGTGTAGTATGTTGTACACGAATACACACATTAGGTGAACTTTTTTTGTTAGAATTATAATTAAGAATAGCTGTAAGATCTATTAAATGATATGTAAAGTGGAATTGATAAGTAATGCTACAACTTTGTTTCTTTCTTGCACGTAACACTTGATTTGATAGCAAAAAGTTCAGTGAGAGGTTGATAGACAGTGACAAGAGAAGTATTACATTGACATTTTATCAAAAGTGAAGTTTTTTTTTTAATGCAGAAAACTGTTAAAAACAATTATTTGAACATAAATATTACTTTTAGCCTTTATAAAAGGTAGTTCACTATTTAATATTGTAAGAAGGTAATTGAAAGGATCTAAATTATTGTCTCACTAATTCAGATAAGTTACTTAAGAGTAGTTGAAATTTAACAAGTTTCTTTAAGTGCTTAGTGTAACCAGTCATCCTGGATTTGAGTCTGTTGTCCCTGAATCCCCCCCCCCAAATGAGCCTGTTTTTAAAAAGGGGAAGTTTGTCTAAAATATGGACTACTCGTGTTCCTAGCTCTCTCCAGAGTACTCGTGAATGAACAAGAATCAAAGGCATTCCATTGCTAGAAGCCAACAGAAGCATCTAAGTGTGATGCACATGTAAGGGGTCACCTGCAGATTGATGTTCCGTTTGGTTCCAACTCACGGGGTGGCTATTTATCGAATCTGTAACGGTGTGGGTACTACATATGGTGGTTGGAAACATCTTCAACTGGTGCTACAGTACTCAGTTTTGTTTTTAGTGTTATATTGTTTCAACAGGCATTAAAAATGCTTAACTGTAGATTTAACTTCTCTTTTATACGTGAAATTCTTCCCTAAAATAATCCAGGAACAGTTTTAAAAACTAAGCTCGCCACTTCTCTATGGATATTTCAAAATTTTCTGTTAGCTTGTGAGGCAGGTACTCCCAATGCAACAGATATGTTCCAGTTTTTCATGCATAAAATCTGGCTACCATAAATATGCAAAATTTGATTGGTTTAAAGCAAATGTGAGAGAGCTGTGGATATTGAATCAACTACAACTTCTACTAATAGTGTCAAAATTATCACCATTAATGTTAGTTCATGTTGAATGATACTGCATTCTTTTAACAGAGACAGAATGATGGTGAACCCCATCTCACAACAAGGAACATTAAAAATTTTTAGTTGAACATTTCATTCTGAGAGTTAATTTTTTTTCTTTAAAAAATAACTGGATTCTAGAGTAATTTTTAAAACTCAGCCTTAAAGAAAACAGTTTAAGTAAGACTAGAGAGAGTTCAAAGTTTACTTAACTATGGTAAGCATTGTGGCGTATGGATATATAGTTGGATCATTACTAGAAAAAAGCAAATTCAGTTTTACATTTTGGGATACAAGTTTGTTGTATACTATATTGATTATTCTTGGAGTGCTATTAAATGTGGATTTTGTTTTTTATTTTACTCTTACATGTTAATGTTATGGAGATACATGCCTACAGTAATCCACACATTAGTAACGGCAGAGCCGTCAAAGTATGCATGTCACACTTAATCATACCTTGTTCAGATATAATGGTTTAACTTGTAATACAGTAAGACCGTATGTTAATACACAAGTCGCATCACTTGGCATAAGATAACTTGGCCTTAAGAAGGTTCTTCTATTGCTTACTGAAGTCACCAAAATTAGTCTTATTAAATACTACAGACTGAAAAATGCAATATTTGATAAGGGAATAATAATTTATCATTCAATAAATTTTCTTTTCATATCTTTATTTTATCATGCATCAGTAGGTGGTTAATGTCCCCCCCCCAAAAAAAACAACCAACAACCCTGCCTTTTGGCTGCATTATAAGACTAACAATAAACTCCCATGAAATTAATTAGTGTGTTAATTATAGCCACATTACACTCTGAACACGTTCTGACCAGTATATTTGCAAAGTACCAATCAACAAAATATCCTTAAAAGAAGTTTTATTTTTTCATTGCATTAGGTTTGTGGAAAGAAGGAAATTACATCATCATCGAGACGCAGACAGATCATCATCATCATTAGAAAGTGATGAAAGACAACGTTAAATAAAAATAGAATTTAATGGTTTTCTTTAAATTAAGAGGGGATAAAACATTATTTATTGATTATAAGGTAAAGAACTGTAAATAAAAAATTTAGGCAACACCACCTAATAGCATAAAGTGATAAGATCATGCTTTTATAGTTTGGTGATTTAAAGTTATACAAGACACATCAGGTACTGCAACACCTAAAATGTATAGTACAATTGTTTTTCTTTACAAGCATTTACCCATTAGATAGAAAACTACCATTAAAAATTGTACATAGACTTGAGTAACAGACCTAGCTGGTCATTACTACTGCCAGCAGAAATATCAACCTTAAAGAAATTTAATTAACATGTGTGAGTGAAATACAAGTAGAAGCAAAAACTTCAATTTTCACATAGTTTGGGAGATGGAAAAAAGATTTAGTTCAATGCAAGACTAATATTTGAATTTATGAAAGCTTGTTGGTTAAGTATTAGGTTCTTTTCCACAGAAAGTCTTACATACACAGTTTTATAAATGGAATTTGAAGATTTTCAACTTGTTAATTCTTCATGAAGGAGTGTGTGTAGGTATGAAATACACAAAACACACACACTCACTATTGATCAACTGAGAACAAAAAGGTCAACTATAACTCCAGTACACTTATTTTTAGTTTTAAGTTTTAAACTTTTTTGTTTTCTTTTAATACTTTAGACTAAGTTATACTTGTGTGTTTGCATTATATCCAATATAGCTGTAAAGAATGAAGCTTTTATTTGTAAAGCTTAATGCACACTCAAGAACAAGTTGTAAAACAATATTCCTTTAGAGATTTTAAAGAATTAATAGTAATATCAGGATGTCTTGTAACCTGAACAGGCATTAGAGCAGGAACAATTAACAGTTAAGGGTGGAAGATGAAGTTTATGTATATGGCATAAATACTGCTCAAAGTTTTTAGAAAATTAGTCCTTCAAAAAAAAATCCATAGATATTTTATAATGCAGTGGTTTCCAAACTTTTTCTCTCTCACTGACACAATAACCCACTTACCTTTATTTGTGCAACACCCTGCTGTGACGTGCACTATTTTTTGTAGAATTTATGTTCTTAGTTATTCTTCATTTGGTAAAACTCTTGCAACACCCCTAGCAACAAATGTTTGGAAACCACTGTTCTAATGAGAGAAAATTAAAAGATCAGATTAGGTATCTTTTAAGAATTAAAAAAAAAAATTAAACTATTAGTGAGAAACTTTATTGTGGACATTCTGGGTATTAATTTACAAATTTAATTTTACGGGATTTCATCAGTAAAGTAGAATTGTCTTTAGAACAAGTCACAAGTTTCTAATGTAAAGAATGTGGATTTGAATTTACTTTGTTGAAAAAAGAAAAGTTTGATCCATCTTTTAAGAATGATTTTTTCCAAAAACTAAAGATGACGAGTGTTTTTGAAGTTAATCTTGGCATTTTCACATTTAATTCTTAAAATAATCATAGCTCAGTGTTAAGTTACATATTTGTCACACAAGAATTATATTTTATGCTATTTCCAAATCAGATTACGCATTGAGGTGCTGTAGAAAATCAGTTGCTGAAATTGTTGTAGTAGCATTTAAGTTACAGACCAGCTTAGACACTACAACTTAACCGTGTAAGCAATGTTGTTGTTCCAATAAATAAAAATAAAATAGAAAAGGTTGTCTTTTGTTATTCACGAATAAAAAAATTCTGCAAACATACTTGTAATTTATATTTTAGGCCATTAATGGGAGGGCCAAGTGTGTGAAGTAAAAATTAAGTTTATTGAATTATCGCCCAGTTACTCATTTTTCAATGGTAGGTCTACCTGGCTTTGATACCCATGTGAACTCTGGGTTTTGGTAAAGTATTGTAACTAAAGTGTTATGGGAATTCCCATTTTAAGTGCTTGGTTTCCTACAATAAGTTATAGAAGATAAAAAGTTTATCAATGCAACAGTTACAATACTTCCATTGTTATCATTTAATAACAACTTTAACTCTGTAACAGGCTACAGAATTTAAGCCCGCTGGAAAACTGAATACAGTAACTAGTACTGTGTGTTAAACATTACCAACCTTACTTACTAAGGAGGTTGTGAAAAACAGTAAACACAGATGGCCGAGTAAATAAGATTTATTTAAATGTGTTAAAATATCTTGATTCTGAATTTACTGTAACTCTCAACATGTGCTTGGTTAATTTGACTAACCCCATGACCACTATGTACTCATTTAATACTACTAACTTTCAATATAGTCTGTCTATCTTCACAAAATTTGGCAGTCTTTCACATGCAGAAAATAATTTTTTTTAGTTAAATATTTAAATAAGTTACTTTGTACATGGACTATTCAAAAATAAATACTCAATATTTTCATGGGCAAATCTTTATTTTATGTTAAAATTAAAAATACTTTTCCTCATCTTATGGAAACATTAAATACAACTGACCTTGTAACCACACACACAAATTGCTTTCTAGAATGACTTCAAATTGTAGTAGCTCCAAGTATGTAACCCATAAACATCTATTTATAACTATTTTGTTTTATTGACCTTTGAACTGAGTCAAGCTACTATCCGTGCCATTGCAAGTTGTAAATCGCTCTGGGAATGTGAAGCTCACGTCATGCTAATGAATTATATTACCTACAAGCTACTCACTTGCTCGCCTTGTAAAACATTATAATATTATTTATATAATCTTACCTAAGCTAAAAGGCTCCCCATTTTTTTACATTTTATAATTAGACAAAATAGAGATCAAAAACAAGAAATAAAATACTTATCCAATCTTTTTCTTTCTTGCTGTTGTTTGTCAAAGAGTGTTAATGTTTAAAAAACAAAAATACAAATGAGTAATGCATTTAATTTTTATTTAATTAAATGCACCAAACAATAGACTAAAATAACATACAAAAAGTAGACAAATTCCCTCACCTCTCAATTTATCTAGTTTTCTAACTATGCGACAAGAGTCGTTACAAATTCGTTCAAGCTAGTCGTTAACTTTCTCATGGGAACGATGTTAGTATTCGAGTGAAATTACCATTTAACCTATGAGAACAAAGTTGTACAATATATCGCTTGATAGATGAAAACCTCAACTTTCTATTGGTTATAGTTAAACGTAAGAGAACTATTAAAGAATTCTGAAGAAAGGGTGTTGCAAGTTGTCGTGGCAGGATGGATACGATAGCTCTGTGACCAAACAAAATTGAAAACTATAAATTATGGTTTGTTTGAATAATGACGATATTATAGAGAGTAATTTAAGTTGCTTTTTTTGAGGGGTGGGAGATAAAATAGGGAAGATGACATGCTATGAGAAAATGAGTCATGTGGGTCACAGTGGGGGAAATTGAGGATTTTGAAAAATATAACCTTGTAGAATTAAAAAGTTAAAACTTGTATGATATTAAAATATGGATTATTAGCTAAGATTCTATGCTTTTCTAGTCAGTATAACAAACAAAGTAATTTAATAAAAGTTTGAATGCAAGACACTAAAACCTTGCGTCATGTGCAGTAAAGTATACCCGTAGTGATAGGGTTAAGTTAAATCAGATATATAAAATGTGTTAGCTTATATGAACTTAGAGTTAATTCAAGGAACTTAAATTTATCAAACATTGTTATTGCACACTTACATGATATGTTCTGCTGACTGATTCAAAGGAAGTAATGTGCAACTCAACGTAAGGCCAAGATATTAGAATATATGTATATAAAGTCATCTTCACATTCATCAAATCTTCATTAGTAATGAAGCTATATAATTCCGTTTAGCAAAGTAAGTAGCATGAAGGAATATAGGTTGAAAAATTGAATTCTGTACCTTACACAACTAGTTTATTGCAGTGTTTAAGTATTTACCTATTTTTAAATATTTGACCAGTATATTTTAGTTAGGCTGTATGTTTAATGTGTTTGTATAAGAAATATTTGTTTATTTTAAAATATGCATCATTACTTTCAAGGAGATTAGAATCTTAGCATATAAATTTCACTTGTGTAGATAACACCTCTAACAATCCTGTAATTCCAAATACAATAAACCATTGTTGGTGCCACCTTTCAGTTCTATAAAGGATATCCAAGATGCCACAAGCTTTGCACTTAACAACAAACAAAAGCAATGGAGTAACTGTGCTGGACAAGCTCCATTTCTAAACTAAGTTCTCATAGAACTTAGAATCTCAATAATGCTTCTTGACTTCTCAAGAAGAGGGAAGATGAAGAAAAAACAAATTTCACTCTTTTACATCAGGTAAGGTGAAACTGAAAGTAAGATATCCCTTGAACACTAGAGCTTTTACTGGAACCTTCTGAAAGTGATGTTAAAATCATTTACATTGATTATTCAAAGATTTACTCTTGTTATAAAACAAAAACAGTTTTATTAAATACTTTGAGGCACATTGTAACAAACAAAGCAAACTTTAGATGAAAATGGTACATAACAGTGGGTAAGCCCACACACTCTGATCATGCATATTGCACAGTATTAATTTAGAGTATACCTGATGAATGATATATGCTGGAGCTACACTTCAAGTTACCACCTATCTGCTACGAAGGCTGCGAGGACCAGTGATGAGAGAGTCTGCATCTGTAAAACCATAAATCAACATCGAAAACATACGCAATTAAAAATGGCTGGAGACGGCTTGAATGGGTAACTTTAACATAACAGCAAATGTACAACGTTTGTACCTGATGATGACAAAATCTTGTAGAAACGTTGTACATTTGCTGTTATGTTAAACTTAAAGTTTTTCTTCATTACACATTCAAGCAGTCTCCAGCCATTATTAGTCTCAAAGTGGGTTCCTCATCACTGAATATGCAATTAAATATTTGTTGTTTTCATTTAAACAAGTAAATAAAAGCACTTAAAGCATATTATTATCAAAACATTTATGACCTAGTATCCACATTTTAAATTTTTGCAAGTTTTGATTTGGTGTAAATATATTGAAGTAGTACTTTCTAATAATTATTCTACATTAAATATTTTACCTTTTTAGAATGCAATGTTTCTATTTCAAAACATTTCAGAAGTTAAGTACAAATTAATTGTTTCCCCCCTCCTATGGAATAAAGTAAAATAATTACGAGAACAAAGCACAAACTGGATCAGACATACTCAGATGTCTGACATAAAATAATTTTTTATTGTTGTTGTTTTGAAGAGTTTAAATGGCTTAATTCTGTGGTTCCAATCCAGAAGTACTTATGGTCAGCATACTGATTTTCTTACCACTAACACTAATCATGACATCCTTATACGCATGGTTTTAAATTTACTGTTAAACTGAAAAACTTTAACGTGTAAATTAAGCACTATGCCACTGTTAAATTGACTATTGTTGTAACAATAATAAAAAGGATCAAAGAAATAAAAATTGATTTGGAAAAAGTTAAGCTGGGAATACAGCAAGTTGTTTCAATAATAGAAACTGACAGTTATCTCCAATGTGAAAATATGGAGTAAACTCTTGTAATACAAGACAGTGAAAGTAACAACTATTAGTCTTGAACTGCTTACAATTCATGTCTGTTGTGGACAGACACCATGACACGTCCAGTGTGGATGCATATTACTTTTTTTTGACAAGCACAGTCTGATGGTAGAGTTGGTCTAGCACTGAAGCTTTAAATTTTTGTTCAGATATCAGAAAGGTTTAAAAACAATGTTAGGATAGTTAGTCGAGAAAGATTAAAAAAAAAACTGAACACTTATTTCAAAACTACTGGGGTAAAATATTACATAAATGAAGAACCAAGATACTACAAAAAAATTCATTAACCAGTTCTTAAAGGTGGAGAAACTATTAAAACCAATTACACCTTGTTTAATCATTAAAAAAACTAATACTTACAGCTCTGGTGGATTAATTTTTCCATAATTAGTCCTATGAAATCAATGGCCGAGTCATCTTCTTTATCAATTTCTTGAAACAACCTAGAAAATAAAATTTCATATAATAAGCCAGTTGCCAACCTCTTCTGTTGTAGGAAGAAAAAAAAGGCAAGATGACTAAAAAGGATAATGATAATAAAACATTACCGAGGGATATTAATGACCAAAGTCAAAATACTTAAAATTGCATATAAACTTAGTACAAACATTCTAATGGTATCTAATTTTAGCTTTAAAAAAAAATATAAAAATACTTCATCAATAAAAACATTGTTTTGTTTTTATATATCCAGCAAGTTTCAAATTGATGGAAATTTCATTAACACATTTCCTTTGATAATTGCAGCACTCACCACTCCTAGATACAAGTCACGAAAACTTTACAAGATTTATCAGTGACTTATCACAGTACCTAGCCTGATAAAGGTAGTCACTTTGAAAGGTTGGACCATTTTTGTTAACTATATTCTTGGTTGAGATTTGTTTACATCTAATAACTATAGATTCATTAAGAAATGTTATGTTTGAATATGATAAACTAAAAATATTCAAAAAGTATACGATTTGAGATATTTTGCCATCACCAAGCTGAACATAACTAAGCTTATAAGATGAAGAAAGAAACAGTTTTTAGAGCATTATGTTAACTACAACAAACAGAAAATGCTGATACTTCTACTTAACCAGAAAGTTTAGTTAAGTTGAGAGCATGTAAATGATTGAAGCCACATGTAGAACTGTTGTACATTGCAGTCAACTTGCATCTACAGTGCAACTACATGCACAAACATGATCGTTAATGCTTGCTTACCACAGTACTGGTAATTTAGGTCACTAGGTGTAGAGAAGTGGATTTAACAAAGGTCATTGACCTTTAGTGTGATGGGTAAAGTTTAAAACTAATTGATTATGACAACCAGTAATTAAACCAATGATAACTTATATAAAGTTAATCATCCAAAATATAGCTAACAATTACCAAGCTAAACTTCCCCCCCTGGCATGTAGCAGTTCAAGGACTTTACACAAATTCATTCGTTTGTAAACTAACTAAAGTAATCTACATCCTTACGAGTATTTCCATTTTAAATAAACTAGTTTCTCTGCAATTAATCTATTTTTGCACCATTTCTATTTTTAAACATGAACAAGTTTTTAAAATATTAAGCATCAGCTTGAAACATGTTAAGATACCAGAACTTACTCAGCCCAACATATTACCAGCCTCCATTTTAATAACTGGCATTTTGAACACAGTACAAAATGATTAAATAACAAAGCAATTCTTAGATCTTATGAAGAAAAAACAAAACTTAGAACAATCTTAATTTTGTTATACATCTAAAAGTTGTAACCATGTAAAGCATCATTTGAAAAATTACTTACTAAAATTACACTTTTAATTCTGTACAATTAAGTTTAAAACCAAAAATAAGATGCATGAAGTAAATACTTTAAAGTCTGGATATGGCTCACTATTAATAACATTTAACATAATTACTAGATAGTGTTTCCATTTCTCATTATATTCTTGAAATAATTTATTCCAATATATTCTATGAAACGTATAATATTTATTTCTTGATATTTCTCCAACGCGTGTTTGACATATATTGTCACCTATGGAGTTTAAAAATAAACTTGCATGAAATTGTATGTAGTGAATACACAATCTAAGAAATTGAAATATTCTGGTCATAAGATTGAACTGTTACGAGTTAATATGAAGGGGAAATATTTAAATTCAGAGTTTAATATACCTTTTTGATTATAAAAAAGATACCATATTACACTATATTCAAGTGTTCTTTAGCAAGAACAGGAAGGAAGTATTCAAAACTGAACTAGAAAATGTTTTCTTGTTACAGAGAATTTTGGAAATGTATTTAGAATAAACTTTTATACACATTTAACGATTGAATGAACCAATGGGTCAAACTTACCATCCAACATGCTGTCCACAACGAGGACAGATTCCAATTTTCCAAGAGTAACCAGGAAACCAAGTGTGGTCTTCATACCACTAAGAAAAAATTAAGTAATCTTCAGCACTCTTTCCTTTCCATCTTAATTATTATATAGACACAGGTTTAAAAACAACTCGAGATTAGCAACTGGGATCATAGCACACCTACTTACAAAAGGCATTATTATTTGGTCCAATTAGAGCTTCAGTAGCAAAAACAATGGAGTAAGCATTAAAGGCAACCATCTGTGATGTAATGGACAGTGCCCTTAGGGCTAGTAGTTGGAGTTTCAACTATACTGTCATTTACATTAACTTTATTTATTTGAGGATTGCAGTGGCAAGTGAAGCTCGCAAGTTGCCAACTCCAAGATTTACGGTTAGACTAAAAGAAACTGAGACTAATATTCAACACAATAGATCAAGTTTATTTGAATTTGATATAAAATACATTTTTTTAATCATTTGTTAACTCTTCACTAAAGAGCACGTTTAAGTTAACAACATTGATAATTATAACTCGTATATAACATCAAGTTTCTTTACTTTACTCGTACCCTTCTTTAGAATCTATCTAAATCCACATTAACCGATTACAAGAGAAATACTTTCATTACTTATAACACAGATGACCTGGTAAATTGTTGCAGCTAGGACACTTTCATATTCATAATTTCAATTATCACCAACTCCAGAGAGAATCTCAATTCTTCCTGGAGAGAACTGATTTTTAGCTCAAGACACTAGTTTTTAAATCATGTTTTCTTTCAACTTTCCAAATATTATTCCCAACTACCCACAAGTAGTTCTAACACTTTCTGTCAATCTGTCACTCCCTGGGCTAATCCAAAACAAAAACCAAAACTCTCAAGCAACTGTTTACTGTAATGGAGAGTGCTCCGGTTGCCTTTTTTATTTGCACTACTACTACACTGAAGTAACAGATCTCTCATCAGAGCATCGATTTGAGATGCCATCATAAACTTTAGTAACCTTTACCGTACTATTAACTCAGCATCTGTAACTTGTGGCTAGCATTTGTTTTCTTCCTTTAAATAACTTAACTCATGAGTCACTAACTCATAATTCTCAATATCACTTAACCAGCTAGCTGTACTTTCCTAACTCTTAACCTTATTTCGTAACACAGGAGTCTTTTACTTATGCCATTTCTTCATGTACATGTTCACTTAGAAAAGAGTTTTCTTATACTTGTTAAATGCTAAAAAATATTAAAGCAATTGTAAAAGTACCTCAAAAATATCTAACTGCTTCATTGAAGTCTACTTGGTGTGGCAGATAAACAAAATCTGCAGGTACATTTACCAAGCTAACAAGTTTAACTTCCTACTTTATATACTTAACATGTTTCATACTACAAGAATTAATATTTTAAAACAAAAAAAATATTTACAAATAACAATATAAACTTACACCAGTAACACCAATCACATCAGCTTTGGAAACTGTTACAAGTTCAAATTCCTTTCCTACAAAAATAGAAAGTGAAGTAGGGCAAGTAGTTTTAGTGTCAATCTAGAGAAAGACAACAACAAAACATTATCCACGTTTAACTACATAGGAATCTTAGATAATTTTTATTATAAACAAATAATCTTTAGTGAAAGTAGGACAAGTATATTTAAAATACCTGTAAACAAATTGTACAAAATACATATTTATTAATTATTAAATGGGCATAAAAGATATATACATATACACATATACACACACACACACACAAGATTTTTGGGTACCTGATGATGACAAAACGTTGTCAATTTGCTGTTATGTTAAACTTTTATTAAAGTTTCTTGGAACTTAAAGGGTAAATAAATTTTTTCAGGTCTGCACAAATGAATGGAGCGGGGCTACATAGTATCTTTAAAACTCTGCCCATTTGCCAAGCAAGAGTTCTGATATTACACATGTATGAATGTTTTTTGGGAAAAATCGTTACTGTTGGAGCTTACTAACGTTCAATTTTCCCATTTCATGCCAGCTGTAGGCATTTCTTTTAAAAGCAAGATTTCTTATTTGCCAATATACTGAAAGATTTTTTGTTGAAGTGGAAATCAAACAGAATTTAAGATGCTGTTAGTTCAACTGCATTACAAGACTAGTTTTAAGCAAATAAGCATGAAATAGAGCTACAAACTATTAAAACTATTTTAAGTTAAATAAATTTACCATTTGGTGACTAGTAACAACTGTTTTCTAATGCTTGTTTTTTTGTTTTGTTTTTTTTGTGGTGAAGGATGACCTCAATGAGCCAAACACCAATCACCATGTTTTTTTCTCAAGTTCTAAGACAAGGAACTATACTTAAAAATTCATATCTATGCATTTTTGTACAGATAGTATCAATATTAACCTACTTTTGTTACTTAGTTTGCTTAATAAACCTTATGTTGATTAACTAAAAATTGTGAAGTTCAAACAATGCATGATATCTCCCCACCCACCCCCCATACCTGCAGGATTCCTAAAAAGTTGAAGCAAAACTCCTCGAACTCCTAAAATAGTATCATTACGTTGATGAAGAGCTATTCTACTGGCAATACTCTTCAGATGCGAGGCTTCAGTAATATCATGTCCACATTGTCGACACAGAAGATAATCTTCAAAATGTAAACACTTTTTTAGAAAAGTTTAAAAAAACATTTTTGTAATTTTATTATACAAGATTTATAAATACACATTAAGTATAAAAAAGATTTAGTCTGTCACTAATAAAAAGTTTCTAAAACTTTAGCTACGTGGATGTGACAAACTGATAGCAGGAATGAGCAAAAAAAGTTTATCTACACTCAATACCACTGAAATGCAGTTAAGTACACAAATTAACCCACTAATGAGGAAGAAAAAAAATATCATGTCGTTCAGGTTTATGTTCACGAATCACATATGAAGCACTATTTCTAAAAAACAGTTAAAGTTTACTCCTCTGCAAGCTTATTCAACAAAAATCAATAATAAGAACTAACAGAACTTGAATCATAAAATGAGCTATTCTAAAAAACAACTTCACAGAAAAGTGATTTTACCAACGATAGTTTTACATTTGTGATAGTCTTATATAAAATCCTAAGAACCACTTTGTACAAGATCAGTTACACTGTATATGGAATATTATGGATCCTGAAAATATGATACGCAAGTTCACAACTCAAATGATGAATACTTCCACATGAAAACTAAAAGTTAACTACCTCATAAAGAGAACAGTGCTCTAGCTAAAATACAGGATGGTCCAAAATTGTATTTCCCCACTTTAAAAACTTAATTAACAAAGGAAATACAACCATGCAGCATAACATCTTGTAGCCCTCACTCCAAGTTACCACAGGAGGATCGGGTTTTTTAGCCCATGTAGCTACAACTTTGAGAATTATTTTGATCAAGATGACCAGATATTTGAGCTGTCCCAAATCACGAATAACCATCTATATACACCTTGTAGGGATTTTTTGGCATTGAATATAGGAAATAGTATTACTTAAGATGGCAGCTTTGGAAACACTATACATTTTACTCCTAAAATACACATTAACAATTAAGATTAGTTCTCAATGGTAAGAAATTAGTCAAGTTTGGGCTTCTTAGTGACATTGGTGAATCTTTTCCAGCTACAAAGAAGTACATTCCACTGCTGAACAGCCCCAGAAAGAAAGTGGAAATCCATGTTAAACTCTAGATGAACTTTGATACATTCTTGTATGTACAACAAATAAATCTGCTGTCATATTAACACCTCTCACATAAGATGCTTCGTAATAGCACGTGCTGAGAGTTCAGCATCAAAGTTCAATTTGGTATCACTCATCTTACCAAGTTTCTTCTGTAAAACCCATTGTTCAGGGCTAGAAAAATCAAGGAAAGTGGATCTGCCACTGGAACAGTTCATAGAACCTTATGAAAACCTAAAGACTACCAAGAAGCATTGGAACTTTCTTCTAACTTGGTATTTGGCATTCTTACAGTTTAGGTATACTAGGTCCCTCACTTCAAATGTACTGTATCCTTGCAGTACACCAGTGGCTCTGGAACTAAAACTAACATTGGTACTAACAAGTTAAGTTGTACTTTGTTCTACCTCACCAAGTGATCCTCCCACTACAGCTGGTCTACTATTTATTACCTTACTGAAGATGATTTACAGAAGGTCCCCAAAGTCATTGTTAAAAGAACTGATTATGAAGCAATAGTTTTGTTTTGATAGAGGAAAAGTAATACTTGATCAGAGTTGTCAGTGAAGTAAAACTGAATGTGAAAAATCTATTTGATTTCTATGATTGAAAAAAAAGTATAGAAAATTGGTTAACTTCTGTAAACCTAAACATTTTTGCTCTTAGAAGCCCTCCCAACTTACAATTTTCATTAACCACTGGAGTGCTTTGTGTGATAACATGCAATGATACATTAAACTTGTATTAATTCTGCTATATAATTATGAATATAAAAATTCGTTCTTTTACAGGGAAGTTGCTTGTTTCGAAGGTTAATTAGTATAATCAATGGGAAAACCTTTCAATGAATATTTTAATATATATATATCTCAATTATCTGTAGACATATAATGTATGCAATAATTTGCACTAAAGCCTAACCTAGTTTAGCTATTTAAGTACAGTAATTGCACTTAATTTGTCATACAAATTTTATTATATGAAAAAAAAAAATTCAAAATATGCACAGTATGCAGCTGAATTCAGTTGTGTGGAAGTTAGTCCTGGTGATATTAGTATTACAAAAAAAGGTAGTATTTTGAAATTAAGTTTGGGTTGCTGAAACAATATATATTTGAAAATTGCTGTAGTAAACATTAGTAGAGGTTAACATACTAGAACCAAGATATCGAACATAACATCGCCAATGAATTCGGCTGTTTTGACTATATTAGTGTATATATTCTGTAACTTAGGCTTAACTTAGTCTTAAGAGAACTTGATAAAGATATTTGATGTTCATGTATCATCAAGTTCTTGAGCAGTGACACTCACAGTAACATTATTGCATTACCATCATAGAACTCAACTGTATCGACATTTTCAGTGAAAAATTTCAACAGGAAAGTGAAGAAATAATAGCTGTAAACATGCTGCCGACCAAACATTTGTCAACAGTCGCAGAAAAGCAGCAGCCATTTTGTACACAAGATGAACCAATGAGAAAAAGAAAACAAGAAGCGAGGTAATTATGTCATAGGCTGTTCTTTCGTTTACCTTTCATACAGTATGTATGTGTATATACATGAAAAATAATAAATTTCCGTCAGAAGTATATACACATATTGTAAGTAAAGCATATAAATTTCAAATCCGAAGAAACATTTATTATAAACTAGTACAAAAGCATATAGATAGTAAAACCTTGTATTAAGGGGAAGCGAACAGCAAAATTATTCAATGTAAACATGTATACATTGTCATCGTCGTTGTTGAAAGTTTTAATCGCATTAAGTTTCTCTACTTAATCAAATACTGATTTTCGTATAAAGTTTAATTATTTAGCATCAAACAGATAATGGCATTATTTGCTTCCAATTTATCATTTTTCGTATAATTACAACTTGTTTGGCAGTAGTAGCCCAGAATTAAGAACTTGACGACGGAAGCAACAGAGACGGAAAACAGGCGTTGGTGTTCAAGTAACCAATCATAGCGCGTTATTTTACCAATTACACCAATAGCAGTAAGCCTTTATCACATGGTGTACGTCGGTATCTAAAGCCGGTCGTATGAACAAAGTAAACAACCAGCTGATATGATACCGTTAAGCTTAAGGGCAAAACTACCCGAGATTTCTTTCTGTTAGTATTAATATACTGTCAGTTGATAATTCCACAAGAGTATGCAATATACAACACTTCGTGACGTAGATTTCAGGGAATAATTAAAATTGTATACTATATTCAAGGATGTCGACAGGAAAGCGTTTAGCTAAAAGATCAATTATAGGTATGCGAGTTTGTGCTCCCTCAGAAGATGGGCGGTTTTCTCCCGGAATAATACATGCAACAAAAACTGAGGTAGGGAGCAAAGAAACTAT
Source organism: Limulus polyphemus (assembly GCF_000517525.1). NCBI lineage: Eukaryota > Metazoa > Arthropoda > Merostomata > Xiphosura > Limulidae > Limulus > Limulus polyphemus. The sequence continues at coordinate 11,999 of NW_013670440.1, read as the reverse complement.
ATACTGCGTTTTGTTTGATGACAAAAACCAGCCTACTCGCGAATATCGATCAAACGAACTTATTGGCCCAAATTTCCAAAATATCACATGTGTAAAACTTAAGAATGGTCAAAATGTTTACGTCACATTTAATGGACGTGAGGTTATGGGAACTGTAGTTCACCATCGACCAAAAATCGACCAAGTTATCCTGACTATACAACCCTCATCATACAATTGCCATTTAACACGCTCCGTGGAAGTAAAAAAGAAACTCGAAGAAATTCGACTGCTTGAAAGCCGAAAATCAGTTAGGCTTTTGGATAACGACAAAGACTACTCCCGTTTAGCTGAAGGACAAGAACCTCGTAGGAGAACCTCATCTTTAACCATTGATGTCCCATTAGCTCAAAGGTTTGACTCGTTTTTAAAATGTTAAACCTTTCTTTCCTGTGTCTGTCTGTGTGTCATCTTTCAGTAAAAAAGAAAGTAAAGTTTAGTAATCTTTCAATTTTGTCACTTAGAGGATACTTAAGATGTTTTTAAAGAACAAAAACAAAGAGGTATTTATATTATAAAACGATGGTTCATACAAGTATTGTTTAGACTTTAGGAGATTTAGCATTTATTTGAAATACTATAATTCAACTTTTTTTTTTTTTTTAAATACTTTCCACTGTCTAACCAGAGCGAGTGCTAACTGTCAAGTTATATTCAGTCTACTTAAAATATTAATAAAAAACTGAGAATCTTATTAGATTCCCTATTAAAAATGCGCGATATTGGGGGCATTTTTCGCACTACTATTAATAAAGTTGTAGTTTAGTTTACTTTTGACTCACTATTTGGCGTCAAGCTTATTCGCTGTCATTCTAGAAATACTGCATGAACCGCATAGCCGTGTAGAAAAATCGCCTTTGTACAGACAAAGTCAATATAATAAAAAGGAATTTCACTGTATATCAGCTGATTTTCTGCTAGCTAGTCCACATTTCTTTGAGGGGTGGAAAGAATAGTTTACTAAAAAAAAAAATTCTAAACGAGGAACGATAACCGTTCGTAAAATTGTTCAGAGACAGAAAATGTCACACATTAAGAAACAAAACGTAAAAAAGATTATGACAGCTATGATTTAGATTACGAGATTTGTTTTTTCTTAATAAGAAGAATATCATATAATGCTCGCTACCCTTCCAGCTGCCAAGTGATATTTGCATAATAATCGCTGCATATAGTTAACTAATAAAGAAATGACGTCAACATAGAGACTACAAAAGTGATAGAACAATGTATAAGAACGCAAGAAAAGTACATTTCCTTAGATATACTCAGAACTCAGATTTTTTTTTTTTATCCAAGTAGCTAGCTCTGATGGGAAGTTTAGCAATACAACACATAAATTCATATATCAGTGATCACGAATTAAGTTTTTGGCGGCGTTAAAGCACGCAACTTTCTCGATAAATGTTACTTTTACATTAAAAAAGTTTGTTACTGACAAAAGCGTGCGCCGACTGGTTTACAACATAAGATAGTACGTAGAGCATTTATACTACGACACCAAGACATTATTTATAGCAACATACGAAGGCTTGAAACTTCTGATGAGGTCTAGAGAAAGATGTAGTCAACATTACGGCCTGCTGCGCTACAAATTGTATAATACATGTTATATTTATATAATCTCTTTACTCGGAAGTTGTAATAAACTCGTTAGAAATGTCACCGAATGTGGTGATTAAAATTATGATCAGTCTTATATTGTGACATCGGTTCGGACACGCCACGATCCCTTTAAAAGGGTCACGTTTTGAAAGCTTAAAACATTTCCGACCAAAGTAACTTATTTTCTGAAATACCTATTATATTGAAGATTGAACGTTTTTCATCTTCAATTTTGCATATGCTTACTCGTGCCTCATACAAGTTTTTATAATATTCAATTTCAATTGTTCTGCGTTGACAATGAGCACCCAAGTGGTCAAAACGTAGTACGTATTCGAACATACGGAAATTTCTAGCTTTCCACCGAAAGCTGTATACAAATTTAAACCTAGCTATATTATCAAGTCTAAATTTGGTACATAGATCAAGAGACAAACCAAATGCCCAATCTGTCGATATTCCTCGACTGCTTTTCGAAAAGTGGGAGCATTTTAAATTGATATAGTTTAGCAAACAGTTTTCAATCACTGAATCAATTCCAATATGACTGAATTTAGTTATTATATTTACAATATAGTGCTACTAAAAATCAGTGATCAGATTCCTAACTATATATAACAATTTTATTCAATATAGTACACAAAACAGTTTCTACGTTAGAAAAGAAATTAAAACGTTGAAATAATTTTGAACAAGTTTTTATCTCCTTTTTGTACAGTTGTATTACAACATTAAGAAACGTTCAGAAAAAAAACTTCGGCTGATAATATATTATACAGCTTCAAAACTGCATACAATCCATACCTTTTCTCAGAATTACTAATGTTGTCTACGTCTTAACGACACTTATTTACGTGCATTTCATGTGCTTGTCATACGACCAACTGTATGTGTAACATACGGTGTGCGCATGCTTGGAGATTTTCCATTGAAAGCCAGGCCAATAATTGACTAAATGTTATACAAGTTACTTTACGCATTTTTGATTAACATTCTAAGAATACTAACATCCATTAAAAAAAAAAAAGTGTTAACTCGATAACATCGTGAATGATGTAAATGCTCATGTAACCCCCCCCCCCTTTGTCTTTGCAATTGAAAACGTTGATGACTATTAGATTCCAGATTTTTTGTTGTTGTTTACAAGGAGTTTCAGTCGAACTTAAATACTAATTTATATTTAACTACCTGCTCATCTTTTTCGTTTCATATAAATTTTAAGGAAAAAAAATGTAATTTTTTCTAATACACTTTAAGTGTGATTTTTACTATATATTATTTCAGTGGACGGAAGCGACGTCCAACTTCTGTTGAAGATGGTGATGTTATGGATGAATGTATGGCCGCTATGGTGTTAATGAGCCTTTCCTGTAGCCCAAAATCACCTCGATTTCCAGAATATGGTACGCTTATTTTACAGTTTGCTTTATGAATGTCATTTATATCGTATGAATACAAGATAACTAGTAATTGATGACATCAGTAAATTAATTAGTAGTATTCAATTTGTTACATGTTAAGAAAATTTGAAAGGTAAGTGAAACGATTGAAGTCTTTCACAAATGGTAAGATGTTTACTGTAATACTTGAACGTGTAATTAATACTTTATGAACTACAAGTAGGGAACATTAAGTCATAAATTTCGTACGTCATTAGAACCAAAGTACTATTTTCTAAACTAACAAGACTTATAATCTGACTCCTGGAGACAGTTTAAATTGTCGTTGTCAGACGTATGTTCAAAAGCATCTAAATAATAATAATAAGGTAAATTTTATCATAAAGATAAATAAGACCAGTAAAAGTTTCCTGTTTTATATCATGTCACAAGGCTAAGTATTGCTTACCATGCGAGATCAGGATTAACCGTAAAGACCGGTTTTTAGCGCCTGGTGTTCAACCTTGGAGTCAGCTGGGTTGATACTGAGATTAAGAAAAAAGAAATGGCCTTGTATTAAGTAAGCTGGGTGCAGCGCATTGGGAAGCTAGGATAAGCACTCAACCAATGAATAATAAGCTGACGTATATATGACGGCATATTTGAAAAAAGACGTTTATGTATATATAAATAAAGGTATTTTCTAATTCATTATAATACAATGTAGTGACGCCGTGCATTCTGTTGATGCTCTATTTTATTTAAGAATAATCATTAATAAAATTTAATAAAAAAATGTCAGTTTGTATTATTTAAAACATTGTTGGGTTGGTTAGAACAATATTTGAAAACTTAACCTTAATGTTGCAACTTTAAACATTTGTTAACATTAAAGATTACATTTTTCTACGTATTCCATTTTGTTAATGATTAATTTATTCCGTCCATAACATTTTATTGATTAAATGTGGTTAGATCACTGAATATTTTATAGCCAATATGAACAAGCGTGTTCTTGTAATTTTAATAGTTGAAATTTTAAAATGGCAACGCGACGCCAACAAATGATCCAACCTCAATAAAGAATTGAGCATGTGCAGTAGCATGCTTTGTTGATTGTTAGTTGTTGCAGAGGGCGTACGTCATTCTTTAAATACGAATTATTGATTTTTAACAAAAAGTAGGTTTGGAAGTTTAGGAAAGCAAAACGGATACACGACACAAGGTTTAGTTAAGTAAAATATAACAAAAAGTCAAATTTTGAATAAATATAGTATAGTTTCAGAATTTAGCACATTATGTTATAACCATATTTGAGTTTTGATTCAATGAAAATAACATTCTACCAAAAAAAAAAATTCTTTATTATGAATTTACGCACCAGCAAAGCTATAACAAAACAATGTAAAATTACAAAGTAAAAATGTCTGTGGCTACAGCACCCAAAAACATTAGATATTCAGTCTATCAGATAACCAACACAGATGAAAAACTAGTAAGCAAACTAAAGATTCAACAAGGGATTAGAATCTGGGTGCTAGAATCGGCAACGTCCCACAATCACTCGCCCTCTACAGCATGGTGTGGGCACGATAGTTACTCTCCCCTTAAAATAAAACCGTTTTTCCTCTCTCACATCTTCTTAAACTGCAATATATAACCATCATAGTTCTAGCAGTCACAATTATTACAAAACTATAGTGTCATTCTAGTGATAATACACGACGTTATAAACTGTAAACCAAACTATAGTCCTGGTACCCCCATCTTTCAAGTAGACCTGGGTAAACTGAGCCAGGACCAGTTGCCTGAAGTTAGCCTTTCCGACCCAGATATACTAAAATTTAAGTACAGCGAGACCTTACGAGTTTTGATTTGGTTGTTAGGCGCAAAGATGTGTCCTGCTCACCACAGGTATCGAAACGCGAATTTTTTGCGTTGTAGGCCTGGAGACCTGCCGCTAAGCCATTGAGGAACAAAAAGTTTACTTTCAAACAAGTTAGGAAATTTATTATAAAATACTTTAAAGATTTTACTAATGTCAGTTATTGCAGTTAAGACTTTTAATAGCTCTAAATTATAAGTGAAGAAAGTGCTTTTATTACAGAATGTTATTGGTCTTTCCTTAACTGGATATGTAGAATACCTCACTCAGAAGAATAAAGCTACAAAGTTTCACTACGAGAGCTGTCAGGCAACCTTCGATTAATTAATTCCCATTCCAACCATCACTATGACGCCATCTTCTGTGGTTGCTATTAAGGAATGTATGTACCCGAAGGATAATTTTGAATATTGCTTAATTACCGACTTTCTACCGTCAAACCCAACCAAAAAGCATCGCACTATAGAAACATTGACCGCAACTGGTTTTCGATTTCCTTGTATACTCCGTTTACTTTCCAGGAAATAACATTGGTAATTTCACTTTACTTGGAAAGCTCCAACTGAAAGTTATCCATATACTGTCTTTGAAAGGAGTTTACCCGTGGTCGAATCTTTCAAGACCCTGCTTCCTAAATGTCTTACGTGCAATGCATGCTGCATTGTTTCAAAAGTTTGGCCGAATTTCACCTTCTACAAAACCTTCTACGTTACTTCTACAAGGAGTTAGCAGGAGGTCAATCAGCAGCTACAATGGCCGAGCAGACGGAGATAGACAAGAAGATCAAACAAATTGTTGACACAGAAGATGCTGATATCATTAAAGATCTGCGGGCACTAAACTTAGGTCAAGCCACAATGTTTGACACTTCGGGAAGAATGTTCAAAATTGATTGAAGACATCGATATTGCTGGTCGGGATTTATTTGATTATTATAAAGTCTTTGCCTTGTCGCTACTCCTATTCTAAGTATTGAGTGCACAAGGCTTCAGTTTTAGCCCAAAACACCAACTGCCAGGAGTTTCCCTTCACTACACTTCCCTTCAGAATGAAGCCCGTAATTCAACAACGCCAATGGCACCATTCGAATGTTGATAAGACACTAGGCAGAAGCAGCATTTCGTTACATACACGAGTATACCCTGTTATTGCGTGATTGTTGTGTATTGGTCTGCCTTTATAATAATCATAAACTCAAAATAGGTGAACCTGGTTGCCCAGTAGCAGAAGCAGAGCGAGGCAGACGAGTTCCAGTTTGCATCAATGATTTTATGACAGTTTCAGATCATGATTTTACCAATATGCCATCTGTGATTTTAATGAATAAACTACTTGAAATTTCAGGCTCCTGGTATCGTGGACAATCGTTTCTCCCAAAGACACAATCTTTGAACCATCATCCCCATTTAGGCACGCATGCGAGCTGTATCAAGTGCTGCAGTCAGCATTGTTTACTAAATCAGTGCTCTTTTTATATTCCGATGGAGGGTCAGACCATCGTGCAACCACCATTGGTTTACTTTTTTCTCAAGCTCAATTTTGAGCTCTTATGTGCTGGTCGAACAGAGTCTTATTATTCCTGGCACAACCCTATAGAAAGGATCATGGCCATATTGAATGTAGGTCTACAGTGTGAGGGGTTAGCCACAGAGAAAATTCCAGATGACTATGAGAAAGATGTGATTAAGTGTAACAGCCTTGCTGAGCCGAGTAAACTTGCTCAAAGAAATGACCAAATTGTTGGAGCTGTCAAAGATAGCCTATCACAAGTGAAGATCAAACGCTACAAATCTCATAATTAGAAAAACCTTTGTCTGAGATGTCAGAATTGCATATTGGCTTTTCCCATTCAGAATCACCTTACCCGTTTTTAATGTAACAAGTATGGTACACGATGGCATCATGTGATGACTGGCTTAGTA